>NW_026606322.1:17027500-17285000 GCF_029834395.1 Sorex fumeus
AACATCAGTTGCGACAGTTCAAATGTAACAAGCCTCCTACTGATAATTTAAAATTTATATAACATATTAGCTGACCCTGATCAGGTAAAATATATGATCATTTTTCATTAGAAAAATAAACACTCCAATAATGAACTAAAACTGCTGGTTGAGCTAATGTAAATTAGGGCATTTCCAGTTCAAGCTACTTCTAACTAGATAGTGAATATTGCTTCTTTACCTTCTAGTGGGTAAAAAGCATCCAAGAAGAGTTGCTTGTTTGACCATTTATCCCCACTTCCTAAAAAACAATGACAGAAGAGGAAAGTGAAATTCTGCTTCTAGTACAGTCACATGCATTATAAAAACAATATACAAAGCTGAAATATGAAGCTATTGAATAAATGAAGCAACATTTTATTTCAACTTCTGGGGGGCTCTGGGGCACACATAGTGATGCTCTGGACTTACTCCTGACTCTGCACTAAAGGATCACTCCTAGCAGACTAGGGAAACCATATGGGTACAGGGACTCAAACTCAGATTGGTCATTTGCAAGGCAAGTACCCTACCAGCTGTACTCTCTCTCTCATGCCCCTATTTTATCAAAATAGCACTCATCAACTAGAATAATTAGGCTACACAGTAAACTGATTAAAAATATTATAAAATATATGCTGGGGAATTTCTATGATTTTGTCAAGATTAATAAAGATTAGTTAAAAGGAAATGATAAAAGTTGACATTTTAGAGATACTTTGCCACTTAACTAGAGGAAAATTGTTAATATACAAAATGAAACTAAGACACATAAGGTAGAGATGAAAGTAAAATCCAAATTAAGTAAAAGGATATAGATCGGAACGTATAAGCACTTTTTTCTACACATGGAAGATAGCTGCCTTAAAATCTCATTCAAGAAACAAATACATCTAGACATGCAGGCAGGATATAAGTGGGCATTGATCAGTAGGTTTATGATTATCATGATACTAACATGCAGGAGATGCTAACATATTAGCAGGAGATTAAATACTAGCAGGAGATGCTAATGAAAGCCTGACTTCCAAGGCTAGGTTGACTCATATGGCGAGATCTGTCTTTTAAAGAATAGGTATTCTTAACTATGAGTGGGGAATTTTCAGAGGAGTCCTAACAGGGCTCAAGGACCCATTAAGATCTTAATGAGAGATGTTCTGAGTGAAGGGAGGATAGACTGGAATGAGTCTCTAGTACCCTCTAGAAATAACAGTTTTGGACTGAAAACGCAGTAGAAAGAGTGGCAAACAAAGTTATACAGAGAGGGGGAAAGAAGCTAAGACTCTGGAGTGGAATCCACTTAACAAAGATCCTCAAGTGTCAGAGAAAGCAAAGAAATGGTGGGACTTTCATATAAATATTCAACCAGTGAGGTTTCAGGAGGAGGAAAATGTGATTCTGGTTGATGGCTGCCAAACATGAGAAAAATGAGAGTTAAAGAAAGTCCATAGATAAGAGCGCAAAGAGGACTAGATTACAAAATGTACCAAATATAGATAAGAAAAAGCACTTTTAGGAAACATACGGAACTCTGAAAATAGAGACAAAAATGACATCTGAGTAGAAATCAAAGTAAAGGAGTTCTCTCTGCAATTAGCAATAGAGTCTAGAACTACTGAATATGTCTGTGTCAGGAACAGTTGACTGAAGCAAGTGAAGGGGAGGAAAAGGCAAAGGCGATGCATGGAAGCTCTACTCAACGATGAATTCACAAAGATGAATGTGGCCAAGAAACCTTAATGGAGGATGGAACGCACCAATACCTTTTTCCGGAACATTAGACTTCTCCTTTTTGTGCTTATATTTGCTGACAATTTTGTGGAATAAATTCTTTTTCTGGGACTGGAAAGGACCTACAGACAATATTAATATGAGTATGTTTTAAATTCACAGGGTTTTATAAAACAATAGAGTGTTTCTAAACAATTGCATCCTCCTCCCACCTGTGGAATAAGCACATGACGTCACAAGAAATGGCATCTTGCCTCTTAAATCATGTAACAGTGCTGACTGCCTTCCTTAGGCCAATCTGAAACCCAAGGAGAACCGCACTGGAGATGCACTGTGCAGCGTCTCCTTTAGATCTGGAACTACCTAGCAGAAAATGCAGATGCAGTAACCAAAACCAGCAGGATGGCTGTAGTTGCATAAAGATTTTTCTTCAGATCATTAAGGTCTTGAAGGAAGGGAGGTCGTGGGCATCACCTCTCTCCTAAGACAGAGACTTTCACAAGGACAGTGGGGTCAGGACAACAGGTGAACGGATCACACCAGATAGCTTTCTAACCTTTGCTGAGGATATTTGAGAAAGACAAAATTGGCTTAAAATTAGAACATATCTGATCTCAGGGGTGAAGGAGTGGAGAGAAATCTCAGACTGCATCCTCGTTTCCTCAGATGAAGAAAGCAGAATGGAGATTTTAAGTAACCAAACAGAAATGACAATGGCCCTGACCTCCCCGAGGTGGGTTACTTTTGATACTGCTGAAATTTCTATGTCGAAGCTGACTTTTCTTTCCTCATCTATAAGTGAGGATAACAGCTAATAAAAGGTAATAGATACATAGGTTGAGTAAAGATAATTTAGGACAACGAAAGTAATTCACAGGCTTGATGTGAAAATTTCAAAGTCATAAGTTCTGTAAACTGCCGGGCCCTGTGACCCACATCCCAACATCTGCACCACACACTCTGCCGTGTACACACCGATAGGTTTTTTTGGGGTGGGTGGGGTAAGGTGGAGGAACAGGGAGGCACTCTTGCTCTGTGCTTGAAAGTCCATGCAGTGTCAGGGTTCTAACCTGGGACTCCAGGACGCATGGCATGTGCTCCAGCCATTTGAGCTGCAAATTACCAATTTTAGAAAATTTTCCCTACCTTTAGTTCTCCTCTGTCTAATTTCCTGCATTCTCCCTATCCCTAAGCAATCAATATTTTTGTCTCTATCAAATTGCCTTTTCTGGGACTTTCCTAGCAAAAGAATCATGTGAAAAAGATCTTTGGCTAGGACTCTCAGCATGACATTTGCAGATTCCCTCCATGTCAACACTTCATTCCTTTTTTAAGGTTCAACAATATCTCATTGGATGAATATGTCATATTTTGTTTATTCACTCATCAGCTGATGCACATTTAAGTTTTTTTCTACTTTTTAGTTATGAGGAAACTGTTACGAATGCTTCTATCTGTGCTTTTGTTTTCTTCTCAGATGTACTTTAGAAGTGAAACTGCTAGGTCAACTGGTAATTCTAAACTGGTAATTCCCTTTGAGGTATTGTCACTTTATTTAACATCTTTCCCAACATTTCCTTCCTATCTGCTACTTTGATTATACCCATCATAAGAGTGTAAAAGTGGTATCCCTTTCATTGTGGTTTAGATTTGCAGTCCCTGTTGATTAATGATGTAGAGCATCTTTTCATTTGCTTATGTGCTATTTGTATACATTTCTTTTTCTTTCTTTTTTTTTAAAATACTTTATTTATTTATTGAATCACTGTGGGAAAAGTTACAAAGCTTTCAGGTTTAGGTCTCAGTCATGCAAATATCAAACACCTTTCCCTTTACCAATACTTATTTTTTACCACGAAGAACCCCGATAAAACCCCACCCCCCACCCCTCCCAATGCCTGCGAGGCAGATGAATTCTAGTTGACACTCTATCTGCTTTGATTAGATTCATTGTTTCAATAAAAGATGCACCACTATTATTTAGAGTTTACCCCCCCACCCAAATCAGACATGCTGAGAGAGCATTGTGAAGTGATTCGCTTTCTACAGCTGGGTTCAAGAATTAAATGTTGGTTTTGGATTTCCGCTATTTTGCTAATTAACCCTGGAAGTATTTTTATTGAGAGTCAGATAATTAAGAGATTGGTTTCTGTGCTCTGGAGTCGTGGTCGTGCTGGAGAGCCGCTCCTGGGGGGCAACTGGCAGCCTCGGTAGGGTGTGAAGGACGGACTGGAACGCCCCCCTTCCCATGAGGTTTTAGTTGCCCCCGCACCCCCGGCTCACACCTGCTCTCCACAAGGCACCCATGTGGCCTCCATCTTCTTTCCAGAGAGGAGAGGGCGAATGGGGCAACACCCTTTCCCCTCCGGGCAGACATGATGGCCTGGATTAACGCATAGTCCGTTCACTTTTCTGCTCCAAGCTGCTGGGTTCTGCATTAAGTCCTTGTGCTTCTGGGGCCATGGCCGTGCTGGAGAGCCGCTTGTGGGGGGCAACTGGTGACCTCGGTAGGGTGTGAAGGATGGACCAGAACGCCCCCCTTCCCATGAGGTTTTTGTCGCCCCCGCACCCCCGGCTCATACCTGCTGTCCACAAGGCTCCCATGTGGCCGCCATCTTTCTTTCCAGAGGGAGGAGGGCGGAAGGGTATTTGTATACATTTTTTGGAGAAAAATTTCTGTTGAAATTGTTTTCCATTTGAAAACTTAGTTGTCATTTTCTTAATTACAGAAGTCCTCTGTATAATCTCTTAAAAGCAACTCATCAGCTATGTAATTTCAAGTATTTGCCCCATTCTGGGGGATATCTTTTCACTATCTTTGCAGTCACCAAAGCACACAAGTTTTAGACTTTGACAGCTCAGTTTATTCATTTTTTTATTAGCTTGGAATATATGTGTGTGTGTGTGTGTATATACATATATATATAGCATCATATCAAAGTATCCACTGCCAAATAGTTTTCTCTGAAAAGTTTAGAATTTTAACTCATAAATATTAAATGTTAATAGCTCTTTAATCATTTCAAATTAACTTTTGTATATTATGTGAACAAAGATTCAACTTTATTCTTTTGTATTCAGTTGTCCAAACACCAGTTTTGTTGTTACTTGATTTTGGGCCCCCCCTTGACTTTGCTCAGTGCTTACTCCTGGATCAGTGCTCAGGGATCACTCCTTGCAGACTCAAGGGACTATATATGATGCCAGGGATTCAACTGGGCTCAGCTGTTTGCAAGACAAGCACCTTACCCTCTCTACTATCTCTCTAGATTCAATCAAGCACCGTTTTTTTTTTAAAAAACACTTCCCCCCAAATAGTCTTTACTTGCTGAAAAGTCTGTTGATTATATAGATTTGGTTTTGGACTCTCAAAATTCCATTCTGTGTATTTTAATGCTAGCATCATATTAATTTTATTGTAGGCTTTCGGGAAGGGTAGAGGGGTCTTCAAAGAATGCTCAGGAGGCCAAGGGGTCACTCCTGGTGACAGCAAATCAGGCCCATAATTAGTGCTAGGGCCTGATACTACGGTGCTGCTCAGACTCTGCAGTGCCGTGGATCTCCAGGGGTAACCGTGGCAGTGCTTGGAGGCCTCCAGGGCTACAACTAGTGATATTTGAGAGTTTATTTGATGCCAGGGATTGATTCTAGTTCCTGAGCTTGAACCTTACCCCAGAATGATTCCGGTGGCTTTCTCTCTTCTCTCTCTCTCCTTTTCTATCCCTTACCCCTTTGTAGCTAGTTTTGAAATCAAGAAGATTTATTAAGATTTGTTATGTTTGTTATCCCTCACAATTCCAAATTAATTTTAAGCTTCTTATCACTTTGTATAAAGTTGCAATTGGGGATTCAAAGATTTAATTCCTGGATCAATTTAAGGGTTTGTTACCATCTTAAAGGTAGTTTTCCAAACCATGAATGTTAATGTTTTGCATTTACAATCTGCATGTCATTTATTTCATTTTCTTATCTAGTCCCCTGGCAAGGTCTTTTAGTAGAATGCTGAAAACAAGGAGTTGGGAATGAACATCCTTGTCTTGTTTATAATAGGGGGAAGCAGTCAGTTTTTGTTAGTTGTGGGTTTTTACAGAAGACCTTTATGAAGTTGAGGAAGGTGTTTATTGTGGTCAAATGCTTTTTATACATCTATTTAGATCAGTGCTCTTCAGTCGTTCACACTTTCAGACAGCAGTGATAAAAATAGACCAGTGTTTTTCTATATCATGGACCAGCATGAGTTCATTGACTAATGATTGAAGATTTAGATAACAATGTGATTTTAATTTTTGTTCTGTTGATATGATACAATAATTGATTATGGTAAGGTTGCAAACTCAATTTGCATTCCTGGGATAATTTTGCATTATAATGTGCACTAATAATGCACAATTTGCATTAGTGACAGTGTATGATCCTTTTTTTATTGTTTGTTCTGTTTGAGGAATTTTCTACTTGTATTTGACATTTATGAAAATCCAGTGGTGAATTTACCTAGCCTTGACTCCCTCCCTTCCTCCAAGTACTACTTTTACTTTTAAATTCACTATCTTTACTAATTAGAGAGCTGATCAGATTGGTTATTTCTTCCTAAGTTACATGTGGCAGTCTGTTTCTTTTTTAGAAATGTTCCATTTCACACAGCTTATCTAAATTAATGGCACAAAACTGCTTATGGCACTCATTCACTGTACTTTTTTATTCCTATAAGATTGGTGATAAAGTCTGTAAATTTCTGAGTCAAGTATTTGAATTTCTTAAACTTACAATATATATTTTTTGTCTAAACATTTCTTTAATCCATGTTTTTTTCCCCAAAATACCTATCTTTCTGTTTCATTGGTTTTTCTCTATTTTTTCTGTCTGTTAACAAATTTTTGACTCATCAATTTCTTCATTATTCTTTGTCATTTCCCAGCTTATGCTTAGTTTTAGTGGCATGTTCTTTTCAGTCTCAGGGTAGAAGGCTGGGTAATAGATTTAAGATCTTTCTTCTCTCTTAACCCCTCCATTTATAGCAATAAACTTCCCTCTAAGCATTGCATTTAGCTATACTCTATAGGTTTTGTATATTTCCCATTTTATTCATCTCAAAATATTTTCTAATTTTCCTGTTATTTCTTCTTTGACTTACTGGTTATTTAGAAACTTGTTTTTAATTTCCACATATTTATAAGTTTCTGTGATTTTTTTCCCTGCAGTTGTTTCCATTCCACCATGATCAAGATATAGAAACTAGTGTTATTTCAATTATTTTAAATAAATTGGTTTCTTTTATGGCCTAGTATATGGTCCATTCTAGAGAATGATGTTACAAGAAACAATATATACTGTTATTATAGGGTAGAATGCTCTAAATTAGTCTCTTAGGTTGAGCTGGTGTACAGTACTCAAGTCTCCTTTATTGATCTTTTGCGTGGTACAGTGGTTTTATGAATTTTAACTATGTGGACCAGCAGTTGAGACTCACAGTTTCTAGTTATTGTAGCAAACTAAATGCTATTTGTCCATAGCACATTTTACCTTCTCACAAATTAAATACTTTGTTTAGAGCTGTTTATTGTCTACTTTCCCTACCATAATGTAATCTTCATGAAAGCAGGACTCTTAATATCTGCTGCATGAATAAATCTTTAAAAAAAAGTACTTGATACAAAGTAAAAAGTCTAGAAATGACAGTTGTTGCTGTTATTACTGGTATCATAAATCTGTGCAAGTGCTTTTAGATGATTACACCAAGCCATCTCTCTAAACAATCAATAGCAAATACTTCTGAATTGGCTGGTGATGGTCTGAAATGAAGATGAAGAATGCCTCTACACTCGTACTATTTGGAAAAAAGTAAGCAAAAGGGAAAGAAAATAAATTTAACAAATATAGAGAAAACTTATCATGTGTACATATAGTACTAACATTATAGGGATTCTCTATAATCCATTTGCAATCACTACCTCATATGTATTTTATACAACCCAGGAAACTGCAGGCTAATGTGACAGCATGATAGATACATGGGCAATCACAGAAGGTGGAAGTGGAAGCAAGAAGGAAAACAATTTTAAGACTTCTCAGGACCAGAAGGATTCCAGTGATTTATCCATAGAAAAATAATTTAGCGAAAATAAAGTATTGGCTCATAGTGAGAATGTTTTCTGAATTCATCACTGTGGATGATGAGGACAATGGCTGAAGGAAGTGGTTCACAGAGGCAAACTGATTTGGTGCATGGAATGGGTTAGGTAGAAAAGAATGTATGATTTTAGACCCAATCATACTCAGAAAAATCTAAAAAGTACAACGTATGGAAAAAGCTGAAGATGGAGTTTGCCAATATAGCACTGTAGCACTGTCCTCCCGTTGTTCATTGATTTGCTCGAGTGGGCACCAGTAACGGCTCCATTGTGAGACTTGTTGTTACTGTTTTTGACATATCGAATATGCCACGGGGAGCTTGCCAGGCTCTGCCATGCGGCTGGGATACTCTCGTTAGCTTGCCGGGCTCTCCGAGAGGGGCGGAGAAATCGAACCCGGGTCGGATGCTTGCAAGGCAAAAACCCTGCTTGCTGTGCTATTGCTCCAGCCCACTGTCAATATCAACGTGAAAAATAAACATTTATTCTGTACATGGAGATTTTGCAAATCAACATTTTTGAATTATATTGCTCACAGAAACCCCCAAAATTATAGCTATAAAATGAATCTAGGTAAATGATAATTTAAGATTAGAGAAAGTGGCATATTTGAAGGTGTGACAGATAAGCTATAACTATATTCACTGAATAGCAGAGATTTAGAGTCAAGAAGTGGAAAACTGATTTTCTGTTCACTAGTATGTTTCATGTTTGTTATTTTATCTAAAGCAAATTAAATAAAATTTTGTAATAAATAGGAACTCTACTAGTATTTTTCCTAGTAATTATTGTATTAATGAAGGGATGTTCAGAGCAAAATAAAGGTATAAATTGCAAATAAAAGAAGGCAAGAAATTTAGAAGGAAATCATTCAGAAGAGAACCAGCAACTATCTTAAAAAACTATCACTTCAAGTTTCCATCTTCTCTCCCTAGTCTTCCTACCAAATTTCTTAAAAGAAACTAGATATCAGCTTCCACTTCTACTTACTTTTGTCATGCAAACATAGTTTCGGACTCAGAATGGCCTATATTTTAAGGTATCAATCACCTTTGTATCCCAACTTCTCAGTTGGGTAGAAAATAGCAGAGACAAATGAGAAACTGAAAAGATAACAGTGATACCATCAAGGCACTAACTTTCCCAAAATACTAATGTGAGTACCTGGGCTCAGTGGTACGGTATACACACCTGTGTGCTCTGAAGTCCCAAGTTCAGCCACTGGCACCAAATGGCCTCCTGAACACTGCCACAACCATCAGGCCAGCAACACACACACACACACACACACACACACACACACACACACACACAAATATATATATATATATATATAAATATTTGTATATATTAGTATAGGAGACTAGGCATGGGATCCATGCCTTGTTAGAGCATTTAGGATTATATTAGGTATATCTTTTATGTCTGCAAATGTGCTATTGATACGTTCCTGACTTCACTGTGCAATAAGGAAGACTCTCAAATAGTAATGGGGGAAAAATAGAATTCTACTTAACCAGGTAGTTACTATTTCCCAAGAAAAAGGCTGCTCCTGGAATCAGCAACTCTCAATTTTTTCACACTGAAAGGAATCTTAAATTGGCTCAATCCCAAATGGGATTCTGTTCTCAACCTTTAATTCTGTAAACCTGTTTTATTGTCACCGTGAATTTTTAAAAACTCAAATATGCATCATCAAAATTTCAGTCTTAAAAGATTAAGTACAAAGCAGGGAAAGATGAATAGAATGATTAGCTAAGGCTAAGGAGAGGATAGAAGAAATGAGGAAGAAATAATGCTAAAGGTCAAGATGAGGAATAATTTAAACACTGTAATTGAACACAGACCCTATCTCCCTCCATGACCCTACTTTGAAAATTACTGTTTTGCAGAACACTCTGACTTTCACTACTCTTGTAAAGAAACACTTCATATGTTGGCTATATACTTAAATAAAGTGTCAAAATAAATCTTTTCGAAGGTATCAATTAAACTTAGAATTAATTTTTAAAGTTTGCATTTGAAATATGCAAGTGAGAAAAATTTAAAAAATACTATAAAATAGGCTATTTCAGTGGAATGGAATTTTTAGATGAATTCAATGTACTGAAAAATTTGTCCTTAGAAGCAAAAGGACATTTTATCTGTAAATCAACATGCTCAATCCTAGCCCAATTAAAGAAAGGTAGCATTGATTCATTTTCTTCCCTTTTCATTGTAGCTCCATTATACAGACATAAGGGACAAGGCAGAACCAGTGAAGGGGATGATGGCAAACAGGAAGGAAATCCAGATATAGGAAAGGAAACCACCAAGAAAACAGATGTATAAACTCAATCAAGGCTATCATTCTGAGATGTAAATCTCACTCTATGTATAGATATGGAGTCATAATCATTTCCTGTAGAGATTTCAAGTCAAAAAGATCATATTTAAAATTTATGTAATCTGAAATAAGTAAAAATAAGGAACCTGGTATAGGGCTGGAAAAGCATATTTTGAATACTGAATGAATGAGGATAAGTACTGGATAAAATGCAGAAAGATGACAAGTTACCTTAGGAAAAATGAACCACTTTGCAAATGCTCTTTTACCAACGAACTAATAATCTCATACACAGTGTTTTCTTTGAATGATTCATTATGCAAAGGTGTAAAGGGTCTAGAGTCTAAGAAAACAATCTCTCCTATTCTTTAAAGATCAGGCAATTACAGCACAGCTGGTATGATAATTTCATTAATAACTTGTAGGATAGTACATTGGTGCTGCTAATGCCGAATTACAATCAGTCACAAATACTATTTCTTTAGTTTGCTAAACAGAGAATATATTATCTAATTTCTGCTTTATTTTAATTGCATTCTGCTTCATGAGTCAGATTGTAGAGCAAAAACTAAAGTCTTGGAAGACTTCCCACCTATATAATTATGGACACACTAAGAACCAGTGACTTCGTGGTTTCAGAGGCATTAAGGGAAAGTTAAGATGATATTGTATGAGGAATAATTCAAAGATTAAAAAAAAATGGATTATTCCAATGGGCTGGAGCGATAGTACAGCGGGTTGGGCATTTGCCTTACATGCAGCCAACATGGCTGACCCAAGTTCGATTCCTCCACCCCTCTCGGAGAGCCTGGCAAACTACCGAGAACATCTCGCCCTCATGGCAAAGCCTGGCAAGCGACCTGTGAAGTATTCGATATGCCATACTGTTAATCTCAGTTGGGAGAGGCAAAATATGCCAAGACACTGCTAAGACCCAAGAGAAAATATAAGGAAAAGAGATCTTGACTTCAGGGTTTTACAGCTTTAAAAAAATAAATCTACTGTTACATTCCCAGGTAATATGGCCAACTTCAGAGTTTGAAGTGAATGTCTAGAATAGCTCTAACAAGTGGCGAGGGAGAGTACATCCTACACATCATTCAAATTCCATTTTATTGGCTTGTCAGGTATTTCATCAACAACTTTAAGCCCAAGAATTACAAGAGTATAAGAAACCTGGCATTCTTGGCCTTATGAACTACCTTGCCTATTTCTCACTCTCTAGGATACAGAAACTGTCATTTCATTTGATCATATATCGTGGAGCTCAGGTACCTACCTGTCAAAAGCTACTCTCTTTCCAACTTCTACTTTACATGACTGCATTTTATTCTCAATATGAGCAAACTTGTAGATCCAACTTGAAAAATGTTATTACAAAACTTATTTTTAATAATCACAGAGGAAAAGCATATCAATTCTAAAATCAGTTTTCTTTTTTTTCTTTTTTTTTGCTTTTTGGGTACACCCAGTGATACACAGGGGTTACTCCTGGCTCATGCACTCAGGAATTACTCCTGGCGGTGCTCGGGGAACCATATGGGATGCTTGGAATTGTACCAGGGTCAGCCGCATGCAAGGCAAGTGCCCTCCCCACTGTGCTATTGCTCCAGCCCCTCAGTTTCCTATTCTTTGCCTTTCAAAATGAAGGGAGAATATTTTCTCTTGTCTTTCAAATTCCATTTGGCTTAAAAATCTCAAATTTATCTCCCAGTTCTTTTAACTATTACAAAAGAGTTTTTGGGTCTCATGGGAGGAAGGGTTAGGTTTCTTCAGAGAAGAAACCATAATTTTCTCAACACATACATTTCACTCCCCTAAAGTTTATAAAATTTTACCTCATTAGTATTTACCTCTGATCCATGATTCTTAGAATTTAACAAGATTTATGTATGTACATCTTATATTTCAATATAAAACACATGAGACAATTTGACATATGACAACCACCAAACAGCCACTTTCACATGGCAATTACAAAATCTGTCCCATCAACTTCTACTTAGAATTTTACCCTGAAAGTAACAAAAGCGTAGTCATACCAGTTCATCTCTCCGTTCACTGCCTTATATGAAAACTAACCAAAGTAAGTTTTTTCAATCTATATAGGAAGTTAGAGTTACAGTTTCACCACAGATGTCTTGATCTAAAGTAAAAGCCAAAATTCTTTAAAAAAGAAAAAAAAAGAGGAGTAATATTGCTAATTTAGATCAGAAAATCCTTTGAGGGGCCAGAGCAATAGTACAGCAAGTCAGGTGCTTTTGTTTTGCACATGGCAAATCTGGGTTTAATCCCTGGCACCCCATTTGGCCCCTCAAACAGGAGTGATCCCTGAGTGCAGTGCCAAGATCTCTGAGTTTCTATGCTCAGAGTGCAGCCTGTACTGAGCACAGAACAGGTATAGGTCCCAAATAAAAAAAACAGAACAAAACCACCTGGATATCGAGACCACTGACCACCCCTTCTTTGAACTATTATGTTACCTGATGAATTGTCATAATCTACCTACTGTTGGGTAACATTGCTTTGTCCTTTCACAAGAAGCTTAGATTTATCTGGTTACACCCATCAATCTGGTTACACCCATCACAGTGCTCCTGAAGCACTTCCACTTCCATTGCCTTTATCTGTAAACAGTTTTCCCTATGCTCTCCTTCCCACCCAGTTAATCAGTTTTCCCCTTAATCAGACTTTGTTAATTTGTAAGATCAGTTTCCCAGAAATCTTTGATTTTATATGTATGAGTGAAATATTGCCTTTCTCCTCTCCTTATGCCTTATGAACATTTTACTTTAAAGTAATATCCTTTTTGTATAGATACAGGAAGACTGTTAACATTATGCTTTGTAATTTAGGATTTGATTGGCCTTGAATATTATTCACTCCCGGGCATCTGCTTTCTCGACTTAAGCCTCAGTTGCCCTTAGTTCCTAACACCCCAAAAGAGGGACTGAATGGACCCAGGGCAAGCGGTGAGCTACCCTGGCAGCGAAATGGGCCAGGCCAAAGTGCCACGATTCTTAACTATAAGTTAAGAGTTTGATCATAGACAAATGCTGTCATGATCCAAAGGTAATGTCAAGACTAGGATCCTGCTAGGGGTGGGAAAGACTATCTGGCCTGAGCACCGTATTCTGAGATCAAGATGGTCCTAGGAGAGCAATTCTATAAGTTTAAGATATTTCTTACTGTATCCATACAAAATGATTTATATTATATTCTTATATGCTTGTCGGACAAGGAGAGGAGAGGCACGCCCATGGGATTATGCTCCAGGGTGGGTCCTCCTGCTGAGGAAGGATCTGTCCTAGGAGCGGTCTTCCCTGAGGCTAAGATTTCTACCCCTATTGATTTCTACCCCTATTGACTGTGACAGCACCTATGTGTAATTGTTTCCCCAATTCCTCATGGAGAGAGGATTTAACTAGACTGTAGGAGTGGGCTGGAGGTTCAGAGAGGATCAGAAGGAAGAGAAGGATGAAGGGGGATGGAGAAGGAGAATGAAGTAGCATGGAGGGAGCAGAGACGGGAGCAGAGATAGAAGTAGAGCAGAGAGAGACAGAGGGGGCAGAGAGAGCAGAGACAGAAGGAGAAGGGAGCAGAGACAGATGAAGAGAGAATCAGAATAAACTACGACTAATACCTACCAGCCTGCCCCTCGTTCCTTCCTCCGCCTGACCATCGCCCTCGACCTCTCCAGGGTGGGAGAAGGGTGAGACTACCGAACGCGGGCGGCGGGAGAGATAGAGCCACCGCCGCCACTGTGTGTGTTCTTGTGTGAGTTTACACAACCTACTTTGTACAAATTAAAAATTTGCCTTATATCCATAGGTAACAATCTCGTATTCCTGAACCCAAACACATTAAATACAGCACTTTTCTAAATTAAAAAAATGTATGTACTGAAGTATTACAGGTAATTTTTATCTTCCTTTGGTTCATTCTACTAGTAAGTAATGGAGTAAACTTAATATGCAAGTAGTAAAACTTCATAGTTCCCAAGGCTCGCCCATCACACAGACACTGTTACAGAAGAATAAACCTCAGCCAGTAGCTTTTTGCTCAAGAAAAGTTCAATATTCTAAATTAGAATTCTGTGTGGCAGAAGGTCAAAATCAGGGGTAACAACTTTAAAAAGGCAAGTATATAGGTTGAAATTCTAATGGCAGAGGCTGTGGATGATTAGGAAGGGAAAAAAAAGGGAGAGACAAATGAGACAAAATCTAAGATAAAGCATCCTGCATTTCCAACTCACTCCTACCTCAATTCTAAATCTGTTTGTATATCTAAAGGGAGCTACAAAGCTAAACAGAGGGTTCAGCTGAGATTCCAACCAAAGCGTGGTAAAGTATGGTACATAGCTAACCTTTGCTGGTTTTAGTTTGCTCTGAGGACGTGTTTCCAGTCTTCTTCTTTTTTCTTGAGACAGATACACATTTACGGTCAAATGTAACGGGACTATATTGAGGGAGGTTGCTGAATTTTTTTTCAAATTCTTCATCCAGCTTTGCTGAGCTAATAAGAGGAGGAAGGAAAGGGGACAGAAATCCATCAGTACATGATCTAAGTACTTAACAGAAATGATACAAGACATATCTTAGTATAATCCAATTCAAAACAGAACCCAGAGAATTATGGTGCAGTTACAAGTTCTGTGCAAGGCCAAAAAATGCCTTTTCAGAATCGTCGATCGATTGCCTCGAGCAGGCCCCAGTAACGTCTCCTTCATCCTAGCCTTGAGATTATATTCAAGACTCTGTAGGAGAATGAGACCCATCATTGTTACTGGTATTTGGCATATTGGGTACGCCACGGGGAGTTTGCCAGACTCTGCCGTGTGGGCAGGCTACATTCGGTAGCCTGCCAGTTTGTCAAAGTAGGAATGAGATAATAAGATGTCATGATAGGATGCCTTTTCAGAAATGCTTGAGAAAATTTAAGTTTTCTTAATAAATTCACATGGCAGTTTGCTATTACCTTAGAAAATACAAATATAAAATTTTTGTGTTCCACATTTCTGAGGTGTGGAATTTGCCTTTTTCTCCATTGACTAATGAATTTTTCATAGTGCAAAACACTTTGTAGGGTGGAGAGCAAGCACGGGAGTTATGGTGCTTCCCTTGCATAAAATCAATCCCAGTTTGATCCCTGGTATCTCAGATGGTCTCTTGAGCATCACTAGGCGTGATCTCTCTTTTTTTTCTTTTTTCTTTTTGGGTCACACCCAGCTGATGCTAAGGGGTTCCTCCTGGCTCTGCACTCAGGAATCACTCCTGGCGGTGCTTGGGGGACCATATGGGATGCTGGGAATCAAACCCAGCTCGGCCACGTGCAAGGCAAATGCCCTACCGCTGTGCTATTGTTCCAGCCCCTAGGTGTGATCTCTAAGCAAAGACCTAGGAGTAAGCCTAAGCAATGCTGGGTAGAAACCACCGCTCTCCCTGCATCACCCCAGCTCCCAGCTTTAAAAAAAAAAGAGCAAAACTAAAGATATTCTAACCAGAAGTATTATTCAAATAATTTACATTGTGAATTCACATTGGCAAACTTAACGGCAATATCATATATAAGTAATTTCCTGGTTTGGGGCTGTATGTAGTGGTGCTCAGAGTCTACTTCCAGTACGGTGCTTGGGAGTAGCTCCCAGTAGGGTAACATGTGGGTGCTAGTGATGGAATTTAGGGTTCCCACATGCAGAGTGTGTGCTTTAGCCCTCTGTGTCATCTCCCTGGCTGTTAATATGTTGACTGGGACTTGTTTATAACACAATTACACATAATGCAAAACATTTTTTGTTCACATCTGGTGCTCAGGGCTTACTCCTGGCTCCACAATTAGGGGTTACTTCTAGTGAGGCTAAGGAGACTTTATGGGGTCCAGGGCCCCCATAAAGCCGAGTTGACTGCATGCAAGGAAAGTGTAATGCCAACAGTACTATCTCTCTATGCCACCTCCCACAGCCTGTTTTTAAATATTAGAAATATTCTGGAGAATTACCTAGGATGAGGATGGATCATTCAATGAGATAAATATTACCAGTTTTCAATCGAATCTGAGGCAATGCTGCATTAAAAACAAACCACAAATGACTGAAGAAAATGCCACCAGCATAATTAGGACATTCTGTGCTGTTTTTAACTGTATCCATGGCCCCCAATGCAGTAGTGGTAGCACACCTCCTGGATTCTAGATTGCTGCTGGCTTTCACTGAACAAGACTTATGAACTAAGATGCAAGCCAAATAGATAGGAGAAGCTGCAGGAGTATGCTTGGAAGGCCAACAGGTAAGGGAGCAGCTTTGAATACCAATTTAGAAGCCACTGTGCCAGGCTAATCAATGGGCTGGATTTAAGATGTAACCACCTAAAACTTCTTAGTTTGGAAGGACTGCACAGAAGTTGGAGGAAACAAGATGACAATCAGAATGGTGAAGAGAATGGATATTACTACACTCTATCAAAGGAGTAGGAGAGTGTTCCTTTCTTAACACGGTCTCTTGTTCTTGTTCACTTAAAATTTACATTAAAGGAGAGTCACCTTATTATACAGTAAAAGGGACTATTTGAAAGCTACCTATTATTGGCAATTTTTTCATATATGCTGAATAACCAAAAGAAAAACATAAAAAATCAAGATTTAACTCATAAAGATCCTTGAGCCCCCTTGGCTCCCTTCTCCGTTTTTCAGCTAGAATAACCATCTATGTTTTTTTGTGAAAAAGTATATAAAATCAGAACTGCCAAAAGTGAGTGAATTTTTCTTAGCTACAGTTTTTAACTAAACAGACAGCACATTTTCTACAATATAGAGGTTTAAAATGCTAAATTATACATCTGAGATGACTGAGGGAACTGGCATTTCTCTTCACTCATACACGGTGCTGTCATGTTCTAAATAAACAAGGCCAATTCAGAGAGTCTGACTCTGATAGGTCAATTCTAACAGTGGGTGAAGGAGGAAAACCCCCAAATTTACAAAGCACCTGCAGAGAATCAAATAAATTCACACAACTCTCTTGTTAGGGACAAAACTTTCAAAAAATCATTTTCACTTTTCTTATGTTTCAGAGGAGATTTGTGAAAATATCTCTCACAATTTCAGTGGCGTTCTAATCAAAGCATCAGAGAACTTTCAGTGGAGAAGCCTTAATGTCTGCCCAGTTCTCCTAGAATTTTGGATGGCCTGCAATGATACCTCATTTGCTTGATGTGTAGTCATCAGGCACTATGACTTCTAGAAGCTATTTTGCTTGTCCAGAAGTTGTGCATTTGTATCAATCAACAATGACAAATGTGATTTTAACAATATTGTGTATAATGTGAGAAACACTAATATGAAGTTGGATTTTTAAATTATAACAGAAATATGTAAAATTATATAGATCTTGATACAAATAATATTGCACACTTATTATAATGAGAAATAATTTCCGTTTTTCCACTTTATGATGACTAAGAGTCTTAGAATTAACTGGATTTTTGAGAACTATAATTCCCATGGAAAAATTTATTATTCCACAAACATAATTAAAATATTTATGAATAAGTTGAATACATAATGTGTAAATCTGCCCATATTTAAATACACATGAAAAATATGGAGTATATGAAATATTATTTTATTCACTGTATTCTCTTCAAATTGGGCTGAGAAGACTCAAAGGTTTTCAAATGGTATAAGAAAATGTGCAGGTACTTTCTCCCACCAATATGAAGTATCCGATCTCTTAACGTACTTTACATAAGAATGGCACTAAGAATTCTTGGTATAACACAAAAAGAAAATAATTCTGAATAGTTATCTTGATGCAATGTTTGATACAATATTTGAGCACATAATTGGTAGCTGAATATTCTCTATGTTAGAAGACTCTTCAAATACATTTTTTCTTAGAGCAATAAAACAGTTTCAACAAAACAAGGTTAGAGGTAAAAAATTATTTTCCTTAAGTTACATCTGTTACATTGCTTTATAAATATAAATATACATATATACACCTTCAGAAATACTAAACAAAATATATATATATATATATGAGATCAAATGTAAACATACTTATATAACGCTAGAATAAACATCAGATAGAAAAGCATGTCCTTGTGAATGCTTAGAACATTTTGTTATGGGATTCAGTACTTTGGGACTGGGAATACAGACCCCAAAATTGTAAGAATATTCCTAACATGCCTAAATTCAATGAGTTTGAACCCCTGCAATTCGTGACCCCTGATCACCATTATATGCCTAGGGACCATTAGTGGCCCTGGTGTCCCTTTTACACTGCTATCCCTGGTCACAGGCTGGAGTGATAGCACAGCGGGTAGGGCGTTAGCCTTACATGCAGCGAACATGGCCAACCCGAGTTCGATTCCTCTGCCCCTCTCGGAGAGCCCGGCAAGCCACCGAGAGTATCTCGCCCCTCTCGGAGAGCCCAGCAAGCTACAGAGAGTATCTTCCCTGCACGGCAAAGCCTGGCAAGCTCCCCGTGACGTATTCGATATGCCAAACACAGTAACAACAAAGTCTCCAATGGAGACGTTACTGGGCCCGCTCGAGCAAATCGACGAACAACGGGAGGCCCGTGACCGTGACCCCTAACCCCTGGTCACCACACATGCTTTCTAGTTGGACCACTGAACCCTCAGGATGACAATGCTGGGTCAAGCATTGATGGGAGTGATACAGGACCTCCTTCAGTGCCTCAGGGGTGGTCCTTATGAACAGAGATTCAGTGGGTAGGGATAGAGCTCAAAGGGATAGTCTGGATCCGTAGGTAAGGTGCAACAATAACAGCAACAAAAATGAAAGCAAACCAACCTTCATGTTGGTGAGGAAAAGTACCTGCATACTTGGTTACATCATTTGAGAACACTTTTGTAATTCCCATCGACCCAGTTTGAAAAGAATACACTAAATACAAATAAGTATAATTTTTATATTCTCTATTAGTTTGTTTAAAAGTATGCAAAATTTTGCACTGTCATAGGACTATGATACAATGAACCTAAATTTAACACAGGCTTAAGTTAAATATTTACTTGTTCTGGGGTCATACCCAGAAGTGCTCAGGATAGCTCTGTGCTCAGGGATCACTCCTGGAAGGGCTTGGGGGAACGATTTGTGGTGCTGATTTTTGGAACCCAGTTGTCAGCATGCAAGCCAACCACTGTACTCTCTCTCCAATCCCATAACCCATATTTTTTATGCCAATTCTATAATGTGAATGGTGCTGTCATTCACACAGCCATGTAAAAAACACAAATCATACATCTTTAATTTGTTTTTCTTCTGTGCTCAGAAAGATTGCACGAAGTACCAAGTGAATTAGAATTAGTGATTTATGCTTATCTTATAAATTCTATTTCTATTTGGGGTCTGGGCAATGTGCTGACCGTGCTGACAGGTACATACCCAAGGAGAGAATCTTCCTTAGATTTCGTCTTCTTAAATTTCTTGCTCCCACTGGTTCCACTTTGATTGTATGTCCAGCTTTCTTCATTCCAACACCCCTCATGATCAGAGGAGTTTCCTTTTCCTGAGCTTCGTTTGCCTAAGAAAATTCAAGAGACAGGATGTGCTTAGTCAGTTGGGATGGGAAAGAAATCTCCTGAGTTGCTTCAATTTGACTCCTCTGGTATCACTTGCATGATGCTATCTATTTGCAAGTGATATACAACTATTTCAGAGTCCTCAAAGTGCTTAATGAAAGATAGCCCAACAATAATATGCATGGCAGGTGAGAGAGCTTAATGGGCTAAAATCATGTTTTGTATGCAGAAGGCCCAGGTTTAATCCCTGCATTGCGCGGTTCTCAAAATACCACCAGGAGTCCATTAAGTAAAGAGCTGGGAGAAGTTCCACCAGACTGCTGAGTGTTGTCAAAAGGCACACCAAACCAAATAAAAATAAAAAATAAAGTCAATGCAAAAAAAGTGACTTGCAATCTATGAGATCTGTTGCCTTTTTATAACAGGTATTATTTGATTCCAGAAATGAGCTTTTGAATTACCTTAGCGTATCAGCTGCAGGTATGGGAGTCCTTTGTGAGCATTACTAATTCTAATTTACTGAAGACTTACTGGAGTGGTATCTCTAGAGAGCTACGCATTCCCAAGGATGTTCATTCAGAAGTGTCTGACCTATTATTCACATATCTCTAGTTCAAAGTATTTCCCGAACAAGATTCAATATGTTCAAAGAGATAAATTTATATTAAGTACTATGGATTAGGTATTATGTTAACTGGTTTCTGGATACTGTTTATATTTTACTTTAAATAAAGTTTTGGTTCATGGAGAAAGCTAGATTATTTCCTTCTGCAGCCTTACAGATTAAGATTCTGATAAATGAAAATAAAAAAAAGAACAAAAAAAGAACCAAAAAAACCCCCAAAAAATTAAAAAAAGAAAAAAAAGAGATTCTGATAAATATGTATCTGTTTGACCCAGGAAACACTTTTCCCATCAGTTTATAAGATTGATTAAAAGATCCAAGCATGCATTTCTGATTCTTCAGAGCAAAAAGTAGGCCCTTGTCAATTAACAAAAAAAAGGTTAAATTACTTTAAACACATATATCTTGAGAACTACCCACAAAATGAGTAGAAACTCTCTGCAAAGGTGCTTGAAAACATGTCAGTAAAATAATATGGACTATAAATCATAAAGAACCATAGAAATGTAAAAAATGGTATCTTAAAATTCAGTCACTGTATTTCAGATTTTTTTCATGACTAGGTTTCAGGCATACACTGACCTAACACCAATCCCTTCACCATTGTTCACTTCTCTCTACCAATGTCCCCAGTTTCCCTCCCACCTACCCAGTAGTCTGTGTCTATGGCACGTACTTTTAAAAAAATTTTAGGCACTGTGGTTTACAGTGCTGTTACTAACAGGGTTTCATGTATATCACTTCATCACCTCTAGCAGCATCCTATTCTCCTCTACCAAGTGATAACTCCCTTCTGCACTGCCAGTGTTCCCTTCCCTACCCTATCTGGTCCTTTACCCCCACCCCGGGGCAAGTGTCTTACTGATTTTAACAGCATATTGTTCTTTTACGTATCTATTTGTTTTGGGGTTGCACCAAGCAGTGCTCAGGGATTGATTATTCCCCGCTCTGTGCTCAGGATTGACTCCTGGTGGTGCTGGGGAATTATATGCAGTATTATAGCTTCAAGATTCAAACCAGGGCCAGCCAGGTTCTACTGCATGGCAAGCTGTACTTTTTAATGCAGACCTAAAACAGAAGTCCTGCTAGGCGTCCATATTCTTTTCAGATTTGCTGTAGTCACTTACCGCGGTCCACATTAGCTCGCAGAGAGGTGAGCATGCCCTCTGACACTAGGGTTTTATAAAGAGCACCTTTGCAAGACCTCTCGGATTTCCGGGAGCCACAAGTCTCTATTTTCCTGTGACAGTCACTGTCTTCAGGCTTGGCCTGTCCAGGTAGGCTGGGTAGTAAAGTATCTTCCGTGGGTGTCATTGGTTCTGCTTTTATACCCTCTGGCACCTCACCAGAAATGTTCTTGCTGGTAGAAATACTAATGAAATCTGGAGGTCTTGACTCTTTGGTGGTGTCTGAGGATTTCTCCTTTGACATTTTCTTCTCTCTCGATTTCACTTTTTTCTTTGGTGGCTTGGCATCCAAAATGCTTCCCTTGCCACTAGAGGATGTGCGAACCTTCTTGCGAGGGGTTTCTCCAAGTTTTTCAATGCCCCAGTCTCCCTTCGCCACGGCTTCAATGGTGTATATGACACTCTCAATGTCAGACTCGGAAGACTGCCTTTTTTTGCAGGTCTTCTTGGGTGTGGACTTATCATTTCCATGTCGATCCACTTTACTTTTCTTCTTCTTCTTTTTTAGCTTTTCTGGTTTGTTTAATGCTGTGGGATCCTCGATGATCATAATTCCATGAGGATGGCACATATGATCCTTTCTACTAGGAACATCACTTATTATTATCTTGCTACTGGCAGAGTAAGAAAAATCAGGAAAGTGACTACATTTTTGATCTTCCTCGAACTCTTCTTTCTTAATTTCTTTGAGATTTTCCATTTTAATAGGCATTATATCATCCATGTGTAACTCTTCAAAATTTCTCACTTCCTTTGAATCTCTTATATTTTCTCTAGCCAATTTTTCAAATTCTGCTTCCTTCTGTAACCTGATTTCATCTGTTCTCTCCATTTTTATTTCTCTTTCTTCCCTTCCCTTCTCCAATTCCTTCATCCTTCCACTATCTGGGTCTTTTGCCTTTATTAGCTTTGATTCTTCCATTTTCACTCCTTCTGATGCCAGGCACATCTAAACAGTTTTAATAAAAATAAGAGAAGAAAAAATGTCCTTATTATTCTATAATTGAAATTAATTTAAACTTCTAAATTATTTCCAAAAAATCAAAATGCTAAAACATTAAATTATCCCACTTCTGCCAAACTAATTCAAATGACTCAATTAATAAAAGATTTACATATTATGATAAATGCATCCAATTCTAAATAAGCACATACCAGAATTCTCTTCTTTCAGCCTCATCAAAAACTCTTCATGAAACTTGTTTGTATTTGATAAAATGGTGAAGTAAAAACAAGGCTTGGAGGGAGAAGGATGAGATTCAGAGTTAAAAGACCTGATTTTGAGTGTTAGTTTTGTTACTTGCTAACTTTGTACCTAAGATGAGTCATTTCACTCCTCAATCTTCTGTCATCTTTGTAAAATGAAGATGGTAAGAATAGTGAATAGTTGTCAAAAAGGACTCTGTGAGTTCTAAGTGAGATGATGATTTATGGAAGTTCTTAGTAAATCACTCTAAAACTGTTCAGATGTTTGCCTTTACTTTTTTTTCTTTTTTTTTTTTTAGTAAATGAGGAAAATAGGAACAATTACCATCTACCCACTTTAAATTAGAAATGATAAGATGAATCACTGCACAATTACAGATGGTTTTGGTTAATTAACAAAACATTATGGGTTCATACATGCTGACAGGTTACTAAAAACCCACATAAACAGAAAACCCAATAGTGAGTGTGTTTAAACTTATCTTATAACAAAGTTTAGGCTGATTTTGTTTTCAATTCTGACCAGATGGACTATGAAACTGTGTGATTTTTTTTTAAGTCTTAATTTACCTCATTTAAAGTGACTTGCATGCTTTTACTATCAGAATCTTCATTCATTTGCATAAGCACTAGGGGAATTAATTGCACAGTGTAAGATAGATATTCTGTATCATTTTCTGAAAAATTCTGAATACCAAAACACATCTGGCAGCAATTTGGTTAAGTTTTTTAATTCTCAGAATTAAGACATTAAAGGAGAAATTTGCTGTCTTCCCTTCCAACTCTCAGGTGATAGCAAAGCAGCAATCTGAAGCAGTTTTGTAGAAGGGGAAATTATAGTTTGTTGTAAAATTCATTTTCGATACCTGGGATGTTATTTAAATGCTCACTGCATGGTTCCAAGTAGAAGGCATAGAGTCTGGGGCCATGGGAGGTACCAGTAAGTATCAATATAAGTACTAGCTCCTGAATTCAAAATCTCATACTGCATTGCTTTTGGAGCTCAGCCAGGGTGTCCTTGGTGGCCCCTGCACCGCAGTGCCCAGGCCAATCCTAGGGCCCTAGCATCGAACTAATGGTCCCTGATCAATTAGGTCCCAAGTCTATCTTTGAGGAGGCTTTATCAGGAGGCTGACAATGCTGATCAGGCAAAGGGCAGCACAGGAGTTCTTAACGCTAACTCTATATAACACTAACTATTTTTCATTAGCAACTTAAAAGAGGGAAAAGAAAACTGGGCCTTGCCCAGCCCCCAAATCAAGTACATGAATAAGAAATAAATTCATTAAAAAAATCATTTTATCAAATGGCAAGTTGTCAGAGATCATTAATATCTGTAAAATTCATTTTTAAATGGATAATACATTGAATTAAGCATAGATGCTTTCACCTCACTTTCCCCCTTAGTACTTTCAATGAATCTCATATCTATGTGAATTATGTTATGATTAGTAAGTCTGAGAAGAAACTGAAAAAAGAGTGCTGGGGAGCGGGTAGTAGGCAGACAGTGCATTTAAAATAAAATGAGCAAGACAAGAGCACCCAGACTTTGACTTTGACAGGGAAGATCTGAAAAATTATAGATTCATAACACAGATATCTTTTTCAGGAAAGCCTCTGAGTTAACTTTTAAACCTCATCAAGTTCTTATGAAGACAGAACTTCTCTTTATTAAATCCAACTAGAAATAAGATCAAAGCTAAATGTTATGTTAATTTTGAGCCTTCATACATTTAATCTTCATACGTGCTCTACTCTGACGGGAGAGTCTGCTATTTTTCTATCAATTTTGAAGTAATTTTTATCTCCCTTTCTCTAATATCTTAACCCATGTGGGAAGAGAGAACATAATAAGAGAGCATGTAAATCTGAGAAGGCCAGAAAGACATCCTCAAAGTAAATTCTATGGTTTTTCAGTCACTATCAATCTGGTGGCCTTTAATAAGTCATTTCAAAGACCTTTTACCATATAGGCACTGGGTTTTATGGTGGTATGCCAACAGACTGTATTTGCACAGGTTCCTCTTAGCAAACTTAATAATATTTTGCAAACTCTATTCTCTTCTTCAATATACTGCAAAATGATTTTCCTCATCACCCTTGTTAGGATTCTACAGCTACGAATGAAATGGAACAAATCAGACATTCACTTTGGGGACATAATCTGGGAAATAGCATAATATTTCTTGTGAAGGTAATTATACTGAGCACAAGCCATGCTTTATTTCCTTATTTCAGGCTCTTAAAAGTTTTTTTACAAATAGAGTATGTTAATTCTAAATTGTGTGTGTGCGCGTGTGTGTGTGTGTGTGTGTGTGTGTGTGTGTGTTTATACTCAATGATATTGCTGGAAGTAAAATTTTCATTAAAGTAAGTAAAACCAAGCCCAAAACTACAAATCATAAATCTCACTAATCAAAAACTAAAATAAATACAAGTCAGACTCTCAGTTGGGTATCAATTTTGAGATTATCTAATTTATGTGGACTGAAGAGAAACCGGAGCCCATATTATCTAATTTAATCTTCTTTTAATGTAGGAATTCATCTTATTAATAGATTTGAGAGTTACCACCTCAAAGATAGTAAGCATACTACTCTATTACAGGTAGTTCTACTAAAAAAAATTAAAGTACTGAGCAAAACTTTTCATCTTGCCTGTCTCAACTGTTCTGAAAAGCACAAATATTAATCTACTTTCTCTCATGTGACAAATTTTCAAGTCCTGGAGGACAGACTATGTTCGCATCATGAGCTTAATGCCACAGGTCATAGAAAGTGTTTCTTACTTTTCAAAAGCTGGATCTTTCTTATATAGCTAGATGTACTATGATGGCCCGGAGAAAAAGGAGCTTTATTGAAATACCTGGCTTTCTCATCAAGTACCATAACTTGTCCAAGCCTACACAGTGAGCTTCGTACTTGAGACTTGAATCTGTACAAGGAAGAATTCCCTTCTGTGTCATAAGGCAAAAGGGAACATATGCAACTTGTATATGATATATTAGTTTTACAAGAGCTAAAGAGCACAGATGCTACAATTTATAAGCTAACCTTCTTGTGATACTCTAGAGAAGAGGCATATTTGTCACTCAGGGCATTATTTGCCTTCTAATGAGTTTCAAAAATAATGCCCTCCTTTATTTTTGTGAAAACAAATCCTTGTTCTGGTTTGCACTGTTGTGTGGTTAATAAAAACCCTGAGTTGGCTTTTTAATTAAATTTTTTTGTTTTTACTGGCTTTTAGCTGGGTCTTTTTTCCTTCCCAATTTTTATGTTGGCACCATAATTTACAACACTGTTAGTAATAGAATTTCCAGGGTACAATGCTTCAAAACTCCACACCCACCACTGTGTCCATGTCCCTCTACCAATTTCTTGAGGTCCCCACCCATGCCACCAAACCCATTTCCTTGGCAAAGTATTTTTCCCCACTGAATTATTATAGTTTAGGTCACATATTCACAGTGTTAAAACACTTAATGTTTTAAGTTTTTTATGACCACAGTTACATCATTTCATCACCACCAAAGTTCCCAAGATCCTTAACTAATGTCCTTATGTCCTTATATTACTACCTTCACCTTATCACTCACACCCCCAAGCACCTTCCCCCCCACCACAAACACTTTGCCAGTCTTACGTGGCATTCTCAGCTCTGTAATTCAAGGCAAAGGGCTTGTCATCCTTTGAAACCTTCTTCTTGTTTCTCTACCCAGATTAGTGAGCTCATCTGGTATTTGTCTATAAGCCTGGATTTCTTTGCTTACTTGAGTATGCCATAAAAGTTGGTTTCTCTAATTCTGTATTATTAAAATGCATTTCCCCGCTACCTGATACAAGATTCTGTTGCGAAGTTTATCCTTTCAAAGTTGGAATTAGGGGCCAGAGAAACAGCAGAGTGGGTATGGAACTTGTCTTGCACGAGGTCAGCCCAGGTTGGATTCCTGGTACCATATGCAGTCCCTTGAGCCCACCCAGAGTAATCCCTGAGCACAGAGTCAAGAATAGGCCCTGAACATTACTGGGTTTGCCCGCAAAACAAAATGAAACAAAAAAGAAATGAATTTATCATTTTAGCTTTGTATTGTAGCCATATTCAATAAAGCTGCTTTCTCTGTCTTGGTCTAAATCTTTGGTAATAGTGTAAGGACATTGTCAAGGCCCAGGGTCTTCTGGCCAACTTCTATGGTCCTCTCATCAGGGTGATACAAACATTAATAAACTTCACCTATCTATGAGTTTTATAATCCAGTCAGAATCTTACTACCACCCCGCCCCATATTTATACACAAGGACATCAAAGATGTTGGAATTCTAGCTGAAACCTGGATACAGCATACTAATAGCATTCTCTTTGTTTTATAACTGTACCAAATAGAAAATGATGCAGTATACCAGCAAGGGTCTAATTTGGCAAAAACTAGGCAATGTAAGCATATCTAGCAGAGAACTTAATCAGGGCACACATTTGTATGCACAGGTACAAAAAATTTTAAAACATCCCCCCAAAGAGGTGGTGAGACAAACTAGGATAAGCTGCCTTTGCTTTACCACGTCTTCTGGCCTCTGTTCCTTCCCTCGTCCAACCTCCCACCAGTGTCTCCTACTGAGGACCCCAAAGGGAAATCAGGGGAGCCCGGGAATAGGCCTTTTGCAGCCACCTGGGTTGTAAATCTCCAAGCAGAGCAAATAGACTCTGGGAGAGCACACATGGAGATGTCTTTTATTTTATTTTATTTTATTTATTTTTTTCTTTTTTGGGTCACACCTGACTCTGCACTCAGGAATTACCCCTGGCGGTGCTCAGGGGTCCATATGGGATGCTGGAAATCGAACCCAGGTCGGCTGTGCGCAAGGCAAATGCCCTACCCGATCTGCTATCACTCCAACCCCAATGTCTTTTATTTTAAAGAGACGTTAATGATTTCCTGTTTTCATCTTTTTCTGAATTCAAATATTTTATTATTAGAAATAATTTCCAACAGCTTCTAGGAGTTAACAGTCTGTATTTTCATGCAATAAACAAAAAGTGGAAACAGCTATGGGTGATAGACTCTTAGAAAACTTGATCACTCTTGTGAATAAATTCTACTTTTATAGGCAGTTTCAAAAGACAGTATTCAGAATCAGATTGTTTAGGACTGAAGTCTGGCTCTGTCACTAAGCTTATTTACTCTAACCCTTTTGTGCCTCAGTTTCCTGTTAAATACAATGTTGATGGTTAATATTTGCCTTAGAAATGCTGAGAGGCTCAAAGAGTAGTGAGTGCACAGTACTTAAAACAGTGCCCCAGGCAGAGCCAGAATAATGCATTGTGACAACTGTCTCAGTGGAGCCTTATGCCACATAGAATAAATGTTAGCTATTAGCAGTAGTAGTAGCAATATTTATATTGGTATCATTACTTGTACATGTCATGGCCTTAGTAAATTAAATAGCGTGCCCTAATTTTTCATTTCAAGATTGAATGATTCTTGCTGGGTGGGGAGGAAAGAAACATATAATAAATTGGATTCAGGAAGATCTTCCAGGAAGCAATACTTATTAAAATATAATTAAGCTACTTTTAATTTCTGGGTTGGAGTGATAGCACAGGGTGTTTTCCTTGCACGTGGCTGACCTGGGTTCGATTCCTCCATCCATCTCGGAGAGCCCAGCAAGCTACCGAGAGTATCTAGCCCGCACAGCAGAGCCTGGTGAGCTCCCTGTGGCATATTCCATATGCCAAAAACAGTAACAAGTTTCACAATGGAGATGTTACTGATGCCTGCACCAGCAAATTGATGAAACAACGGGAGGACAGTGCTACAGTGCTACAGTGTTATTTTTAAGTTCTACTTTTTGTGTGTAAGCATATCTACTTACAATATTTTGAGTGCATAAGAAAGTGCACATAAAATATATTCTACAAACCTTCACAGACATACACAGAACTGAGTAGGCACAGAACATAAATCAGCATAAACTTAAGTGTATTGTAGGATGCACTGAAGTAATGTCTGTTATTAGTTAGTCAAGCTGCCCTTAATAGAGGGTTGGGTGCTCATTAGGCCTAAAAACAGAACATGTCTCAGTAAATTATAATTTATCCTTCTATTATTAAATTGCACAATAATCTTTAAAAATATGAATGAAAAATCATCTACTGGGCACCTTCTGGATGGAAGTCCCATGGCAGTGCTCAAATTAAACATGCTAATATTTTTAATCAAATGCATGGCATAAATACTTGATTTTTTTCTATTCCCTCAGATACTACTCTATTTTTCACAGCCGTAACTCTGGGGGTACAAAATGTATCCTGTTCACCTTCGCATTCATTCTCTAAGAATGTGCTAGTACCCACCACTTATCGAAGAGAAGGCATTCAAGAGACAATTGTGTTGAACTGAATGGTTCATTAGTGTTGAGGTAACTGATGAGTCGGAACATTCTGATTCATACCAAGAAAGAATTACTTTGTGAATCTATAGAGAACAACGCTAATTGTGATCATGCTACTGCCTGGCCTAGAACAGCTATCACACTGCCCTTAGGTACATTTCTCCAGAGTATCAATAAAAATTAATCATTAATATCTTAATTTTACCCCAACAAGGGAAACTTCACTGAGTTTTCTCACTACACAGTGTAGTCAGAATGACTTGAGAATGATGTGCTAGAAGGCACGCCACCTGCTCCCCCCCAAAAAAGATAAAAACCAACTCTGCTGAAACTGGGATCCTAAGAACAAACATGCTGCAAAGACAGATGAAAAACTGTCCCCTTCAAAATGATTAAAAGGGGACACTAACACGGTGAGATAAAATGGGCTGTAATGGTTTTCTGTGTTCTGCGTTCTCAGAGGCTGCCATTTTCAGTCCAGTGCAACCACACCTTAGGGTCAGCACTTGTTATTGGGGGCTCACTTTAGAGGGATAATAAATCTTGTCTGAAGCAAACTTTTATCTATTAGAATAAAAGACATTTTAAATGTATTTCTTTCTATACATGTTAAGATGGTCATTCATTTTTTAAATGCATCCAGCTTTAAAAGATTTAGTGAAATGACCAGTCAAAAACAGTTCTTCAGGATACTAGATGAAAGTATTATCACAGAAACAGAGCTCTAACTGGTACAAAGAAATGGGTAAGTAGTTCCAAAAGGCACCATTTTATCTCAATCTTAATTATACTTTGCTTTTCATTGTCTATTACAAAAGAACAGGCTAGCTTAAAAACAAGGCAGTGTGAAAACAGACCCATTGACACTATCTGAAGTTTCAATTTCAAAAGCTGGTTTTTAGCATAAAACAAATGCTTTTCTGCCAAGGTATGTTTACAATCATTTGTAGTGGCTTATTATCTGCCAGAAGAGTATAGACATAACCCCAGGAAGGCATTTAGCAGTGTTTTCCAAGATGTGCATGTCTCCCACAATTAAATAAAACTGGAATGCTTTTGCCACAAAATCATGCTGATGGTTTCAGAGAATACAGAATAGTGTTGCTACTAAGAAAATTCAATTTCCTTTATTATAAAAGATAACAGTCATAGAACTGGGGTCTAAACATCTCTTCACACTAAAATCTGGTTATATTAAACAATATTTTATTTCAGTTGCTCAAATGGACCAGATAAAATGCTGTTTTAAATGTTTCTTGTTACTATCTACTAATTCAAAAATTACACCATTTCTGAAGATTGAGTAGAGTATAGGTAGGGTATCCTTTACTTTATCTGCTCAAGTTGTGCCCCTCACCCCCCGCCCAAGGAAGTCATTAAGAACATTCCTGTAAGATCCTCCAAAAATAAGTTGCTGCAGTTAGGAATGAGATGACAAATTTTAGAATGGAAGTTTTCCAAAAATGACTTGCAACTCTGATAAAAAAAAAGTACACCACTTTCAAATAAAAGTTCTCTCTCCCTGAGATATAAGAATTAGATGAATATATATAATTACTCGATTTGCTTGAGCGGGCCCAGTAACATCTCCATTGGAGACTTTGTTGTTACTGTATTTGGCATATCGAATACGTCACGGGGAGCTTGCCAGGCCCTGCCATGCAGGCTGGAGCGATAGCACAGCGGTAGGGCGTTCGCCTTACAAATGGCCAACATGGCCGACCCGAGTTCGATTCCTCTGCCCCTCTCGGAGAGCCTGGCAAGCTACCGAGAGTATTCGATATGCCAGACACAGTAACAACAAAGTCTCCAACGGAGACGTTACTGGGCCCGCTCGAGCAAATCGACGATCAACGGGAGGGCCTTTACCTTTACCTTTATATAATGACAGTATAGGAGAAACTGAGACATCAACTGTAGGACAAACTCTTTGACATCAGGGGGCTACAACAGGAAGAATACTTCATACTGATAATACCTGGGAACACCACAGAAAACTGTCACCCCTCAAACAAGTGCCACCCTACAATGGGGCGTGGTGGGAAATGCCCACGTGGTTGTGGTTGGAGGACTGAATTTCCTTCCTTTTCAATATGGTAAACATTTTCTTTGATTTTATCATAATTAAATTTTTCTAAAGGTGAGCCATGATTTTCTACAAGATTAAGATTTTGCAAGCATTAGAAGAAATGTTTACCAATATGCTTGATTTTAATTATAAGAAGTTCCCGTCAGGTAGAATTTAAGAAAAACCAAGTTGTTGAGACGTCTGAAAATTTTTGTCCTGTTTTAATAAACAGAGTTGTTTATTTTTCTAACTCTCTTGGATACACCACACACACTCACACACACAGATACACACATATATGTACATGCAAAATCATATATATGCATATATATAAAATGACTATATGGGGAATTCACACTTTTTATTCAACTATGCTTCAAATACATAACTGATTTTATAAATTCATAAACCCAGAAAAAAGGTGCACCACAGGCTAAACTGAGAAATCCCGTGGGGACCAGTTTTCGACCCTTCTCTGTGCTCAGAGGAAAAGAAATCTCTCTTTCCAAACTCCACTCCCTTACAGATTCTTGGTACTGGATTTCCTCAGCCATTTGACCCCCCACCCCCACCCCTGCTCCCTGGCTGCCAGCATCTTCATTTCTTCCACTGTAGCATTTTTACTTTGCTTGCAAACACCCTCCTGAAGTAGTGCTCCAAGGCTAGCGGCAAACTTCTGGAAGTCATTCTTCTCCCACATTCTCCATCCGGGTCAGAACCGGAATCATCTCTCATTCCTTTTCGCTTTGCCTCTCGCATCATGTGAAGCATCAAATCCAATTGAGTTCCCTTGCAAACTCCCTGGTGTCTGTTTGTGCCTCCCATTTCCACAGACAGCTCCTATAATCCTGGTTCTTTTCTTCTCACACCTGGATGCCCAGAGGTTTTATCCTCTTATTCAATGCACAGCTGCCAAGTGACTCTCTCTTGTACTCCTGAGAGTACCCAGTTCTCAAGTACTCCTTTTATCACGGCAACCACTGCCTAACTGTTCAATCACTCCCAATTATTTTCAGGTACAAATATCTTTTGTGCTTTACAATAAACACCCTTTCACCTCTTGTTTCTTACTCGGAACTACACTCCACCAATCTCCTATTTTCATCCTCTGTTCCTGCCAAACTACTGCCTATATCACTTTTGCTTGTCTTCATCCATTTGGTTCATTTCCCCATGCCTATTAATGCTTAAATCAAATCACCATTGTGGCTGGGGGCATGGGCAGGAGGGAGGGAAGAAGGCAAGTCTAAGTGTATGTTTTGAGGGCTGCTGGCCTTCTTCAGGGCTCAGCAAGAGGAGAAGACACTGGCGCTGACACTGCAAATGCCTTTCCAAGGGGAAAGTGACTTATTGTTGATCAGTCATTCTTGTTTGTTTTGGGGCCATACCAGTGATTGATCAGTGCTTCAGGCTTACTCCTGGCTCTGTGCTTAGGTGTACTACTGGCAGTACTTGAGGGAGGACATGTGATATTGAAACTGGAGTCAGCAGGATGCAAGGCAAGCACATAACTCCTATACTATCTCTCTGTATCTGGCCAATTATTTTTATGAAAAAAGACTATTCTATTAAGTCCAATTCCTCTGAATTTTGTTTTTTGGCCAAACCTGGTAGTGGGGGCTTACTCCTGGCTCTGTGCTCAGGGAGAGCTCAGGGGACCATGTGCAGTGATGGGGATCCAACATGGTTTACTGTGTGCAAGCCAAGTGCCCTGAGTACTATAATAGTGTTTTGGCCCTGTTCTAAATTTAAACAAATGGTCAGATGTCTGTATTTATTTGAAATTAGCACTGTAGCACTGTCTTCCCGTTGTTCACTGATTTGCTCGAGCGGGCACCAGTAACATCTCCATTGAGAGACTTGTTGTTACTGTTTTTGGCATATCAAATATGCCACGGGGAGCTTGCCAGGCTCTGCCATGTGGGCTGGATAATCTCTGTAGCTTGCCGGGCTCTCTGAGAGGGACCGAGGAATGGAGCCCCGATAGGGCCGACTGCAGGGCAAACGCCCTACCTGCTGTGCTATCAGCTCCAGCCCTTTGAAATTAAAAACAAAACAAAACAAACAAACAAAACCCTTAAATTTCATCACCAAATTAGTGGCAGCCAGGGATCAAACCCAGGGTCTCCCACATATAAGGCAAGTGTTCTATAACCCCAGACCCTTTGCCAATAATGGAAATGTGAAATATAACACTGATCAATGACTGTAGGCTAAGCAAAGCAACCCTGCAAGTCTGATGAGGTCCAGAGGCTTCTGCTTTGAATCTTTTATTTCCTAAACTACAATATCTTCCAAAACCATCTTCATGCTCACTCCTCTGTCTGGAATCCCAAGAATACTCCTGCTAATTAATTTCCTTTTTTTGGCTTCACACTTTGACTTGGTATATCACTATTCACACAAGAGAAGCTGTGCCATTTGGTTGCATGATTCCAGGTAAAACCACTGCATTTTTTTCTTTCCTATCCCTGACCTTTTTCTGTCTTAGTTTTCACAAGTAGAGAACAAACCCCTGAAGGTCAGGAGTCATTTCCTGTACCTCTGATTGTCTTTAAACAAAGATTCACAAACAGGCACTGAATTACTTAAGAATATAACATGTATCTCAGTATTCAAAAGTACAGGCCCTTTTCAAAAGGAAATATCCGCTCTTTGATAGCAGTCATGAACAATCTGTCATATTATTCAGCTATACACTTACATATTGCAGTAGCTTGTCTTCCATAGACCATTCTATAACATGCAATTTCCTATAGCAAGGAACTTGCATAACCTTTCATATTCATCTAAAACAAGGCAACAGACTCAGTGGTTAAGTGTTTAACTGTTAGCTTAGTGGTTAAGATCCCAGTTTGCTGAGAGAGTACTTGGATTTCTATCAAAGCTCTAACATTTCTTCAATGTGACCTTAAACTGATCACAAAACCTATCTGGAACTTCGATTATTTGGGCTAAAGAGGAATAGTAATAGTACCTTACTCTGAGACTGGTTATAAGAATATTACGTATAAAACGTTACAAAAATGCACAGCCTGAGTAGCTAATAATTGTCAATCATCATGTGAGGTTGGGCTAGAGCGATAGCACAGCGGGTAGGGCGTTTGCCTTGCACGCAGCCAACATGGCCGACCAGAGTTTGATTATTCCGCCCTTCTTGGAGAGCCCGGCAAGCTACCGAGAGTATCTCCCCGTATGACAAAGCCTGGCAAGCTACTCGTGATGTATTCGATATGCCAAAAACTGTAACAACAAGTCTCACAATCTGTTGTGAGGTATTACTGATGCCCGCTCTAGCAAATCAACGAACAATGGGAGGACAGTGCTACAGTGCATGTGAAGTTAGATAATAAACGTTTATTTGTAGAGTGATAGCACAGCGGTAGGGCGTTTGCCTTGCACGCAGGCAACATGGCTGACACAGGTTCGATTCCCAGCATCCCATATGGTCCCCCGAGCACCGCCAGGAGCAATTCCTGAGTGCATGAGCCAGGAGTAACCCCTGAGCATTGCCGGGTGTGACCCAAAAAGCAAAAATAAATAAATAAATAAATAAAAAACAAACAAAATTTGAGTGGCTGGAGCGATAGCACAGCGGTAAGGCGTTTGCCTTACACGCGGCCAACATGGCCAACCCGAGTTCGATTCCTCCGCCCCTCTCGGAGAGCCTGGAAAGCTACCGAGAGTATCTCGCCCTCACAGCAGAGCCTGGCAAGCTGCCCGTGATGTATTCGATATGCCAGACACAGTAACAACAAAGTCTCCAATGGAGACCTTACTGGGCCCGCTCGAGCAAATCGAAGATCAACGGGAGGGCCTTTACTTTACTTTTCTTAAAACTTGTAATTTATTTCTACCTTTAATTTAATTTTGGGTGGCTGCTTAGGGTCGCACCATATACTCAGGGTTAACCCCTGCCTGACTCTACACTTAAGGGAACCACTCCTGGCCTTACTGGGGGACTATTCGTGTTGCCAGAGATTGAGCTGGGGTCAGCCATGTACAAAGGCAAACACCTTAATCTGCACTATCTCTCAGGACCAAAACATATAACATATTTTTCAATAACACAGATTTTTTTTGGGGGGGGGGTCACACCTGGTGATGCACAGGGGTTACTCCTGGCTCATGCATTCAGGAATTACTCCTGGCGGTGCTCAAAGGACCATATGGAATGCTGCTTGTACCCAGCCAGCCGCATGCAAGGCAGATGCCCTACCCTCTGTGCTATCACTCCAGCCTCACAGATGTTTTTTTTTTTTTTAATATAAAGAAAAACAAGTAGTGGTACTTTGGGGTTTATGCTTCAGTCCTGAAGAGCACTCCAAAATACCAAAACTGGGACTGGATAGATAAAACAGCAGGTAGCACCCTTGCCTCACATGCGGAGTTGATCCCCTGCACCTTATATGATCCCCCAATCACTACCATGAGTGACCCCTGCGTGCAGAGCGAGAAATAAGCCCTGACTATGGACTGGTAGCGTCCCCAAACTAAACAAAATAAAAACCAATCGACCAACTAACAAAACACAACACAATACCAAAACTGCTTACTGGAGGTGAGGCATTCCCATACCACTGGATACAGGAAGGAGGCTCCAGGTTATCACATTGTAATTAAAACGTGTGCTTATATGCAGGTAGTTTCAACATCTCTGCTGTGATTGGCACAAAGCAGATACTTAACAAATATTATTGCTTATTTGAATAACAACAAAAAAATCACTATTTCATTTTTTACTCAAGGCAGTTTTGATGCCAAGATCTCTAAATACAGCATTATTTTTCACTAAAATGTACAGGTAAAGATGTCCATGATCCTCTTCAGAGTGTACTCTGATTATATTACCCAATGCTCTCTCTGGGATACTTTGCTGCTTTGCTGATCTTTATATGACCGACCTAATTAATTTCAAAATGAAAGAGAACACAACGCAATATATCACCTGCACCAATTAACTGATTAACTGAAGAGTGAACCTCATGGCAGGTTCAAACAAAGGACTATATTTTTGTCAGTTCCCCTGACCTCAGCAGACTATGCCAAATCTCCATTCAAAGCCAAAATGGATTCCTTAAAAATCTCTGGAACAGATCCCAGAATTTTCAGGTCACTTTCAGCTACGGAAAAGTCTGTGGGTTTAAAATGTCAAACAAATTCCTGAAGCAGGTCCTTCCCCCGGGGATCTCCTGGCTCTAGGCTCCTGGGAAGTGGGAGTGGTCCTTGCAATGCCCAACCTCAGGCTTAGATCCAAACTTCTTTGTGCCTGCTGGCAGCTTCCTCCAATTATCTTTTTGTCTGCTCAAGTGGCTGCCCAGCGTAGCAATACATGCGCGACTAGAATAGTTCTTGCTTTCTACCAAGGGGAAAACTTACAAGCAACAACCTGTCTTTGGTGGGGGCTCTGCATTCCCCCCTGTATGTAAGCCGATAGGAATGGGGAAGACTGAGCCGGTTAGTTTGGAGGCTAGCTCCTTGCCCATCTTTCACAAGGAGTAAAGTCTCTGGTTTCAAAGAGAGAGGAAGAAACAGAGGAAGGGAAACTAACTCCCCATCCTAATGTCTTTTTAGATTTGTTGGTTCTATTAGTTCTACTTAAGATAGAATGATCTTCTCACAAAATACCAAGGACAGGGTAATGCTAAAATTATTTCATAGATCAGGCTGCAAACAGTTTCAGGGACTCAGGATGCTCTTGTAGTCCCTCCACCCTCATCCCCCAACCCATTACTGTTGCTGGAAGGATTAGGGGAGTCCAAGGATGCCAGCAGAATTGAAGCAAGGATACTCAGGGGCTTAGTCACAGTCTAAAAGTTTACCAAGATTAAGAGGTATTTTGGTATTTTTGTTCTAAGACACTGGTATAGGTAAAAACCAGCTGATTATCACTCTTGCTTGCAGGAGAGACTTCTCAGAGGGTGCTGAGCAAAGGTATCACATCTGCAGAATTCCGAATGTGACAGTCTATGTCCTAGGTCTGAGCTCAGTCAATTCTTACTCCGCCAACAGTCCCATAGCTCTTGCCTGATCAAGATGAACCTTTTCTCTTTACCTTTCGGCCCCTGGGAAACTCTTGTATCTTTTTCAATTCTAAAGCAGAGAGCAAGAGGACTTTCCAAATCTCTGTTGCTGCTTTTCTGCAGTTCTCTTTTGCCTGGTCAGATAAAGTGAAGGGCACAGCAGCAAATTCATGATTAAAATATTTCTTGTTTTTTGCCAAAGAAAATACGACTTGCATGGAAACAGCCCCAATCTGTACTAGGTTCTCTTTCGAGCTGTGTTCACATTGAAGGGGGCAGAGGTGAAGAACACAGAGTGCTTCCTAGCTATTCCCTTTGGAACAGGGAGAAAAGCCAACATATTCCAGATGACTGGATGGCCTAGGATAACGCCCACTATGGACTAGGGTTTGGAATGAGGATAAGCAGAGAATTCCCTGGCATGGTAGATAGGACAGTGACTGAATCAGTCTCTCCCTCTCTTTATGCACTGCAGAGACCCAAAGTTTCATGCCTGCAAGTTCAGTGCTCTTCCACTGTGCCACAAACCCCACCTGATTAAGTTATCACTTTATAAATCCAAACAGAAGTACTGGCCAGAATTGCAGGTGGTGTCTTGGTAGCCTTTCTTTTGTAATGTGTGAAACTTAAAGCTGTTCCTTCAGATTTCAGGCATTACCACCCATTCTGGGAAATAGGAAAACAACCCTCTTGAATATTGTGCTACATCTATCTAAAGAGCCACCTGAAATAACTAAATGTTGTATTTTCTATTAGGAAAATAAACATTACATGCATAGATTAAAAAATTGGGAAAACATTCAACAGGCTATTATGCAGAGATGCTTACAAAGTCATTTTACACATAGCTGTATTTAATTAGAAACAGGAAGGATTTAGGATGTTATTCCAAAGCAGTCGACTAGCATCACGGCATCACATTCATGTGGTGCAAATAATGAGGAAATTTTCGTGATAAATTCCTTTTCAGTGATCCTGTTTCATCAAAAGCATGTATTTTTACTTGCATGTCAGAAGAAACTAAGTCTGAGTATAAGCTGCTTTGCTATAATTGGAATAGGCTTATTGCAGTCTTCTTATATCCCTTTAAATTATGATACCAGCATTCAAACATCTGTTAAGCCATAGCATCTGTTTCATATTTGGGAAGCATCCCTACAAATTAGAAGAGTGTTCTTTCTAATGAGCTCTGATTTAATAGGGAATCCTTTTTTTATGACTGTTACACCAAGAAAGAGAGAAGACAAATTAATCTCTTTAGCACCCCCAAAGCAAAGTACTGTAAAGGTCCATGCATTTCTAAAACAAAACTGTTTAGTATTTATTAACATAAAAATTAACAAGGTTTATAACTAGGTATAATTTATTATTTTAAAAACCATATATGCATGTTCTCATGCTTGGAAAAACAGAAGATCCTATTTCATATTCACTGAGGAAAAAAATCACTTCTTTCAAATAAATTACCTTAATGATCTATAATTCTTAAAGATCTTAGACAGACTCATGACCTTTTAGCTTCTTTTAGTATAAATTTGACTTTAACTTTTGTCTAAAAGGTCCGCTTATTAGTATATTTTTGTCATTTCAGTTGTTTCTTGGTAGTACCTTGTCCCTAACACTAAACAGTTCTTTTTAGAACTATGCCCTGCAGATTCTTAAGTTCTTCCCATTCTTCCTGGCCTATCTGGGTCTGAATTTATCTTACAGAAGCAGCATGTCAACATGATGTCAGGCCACAATGAATGAGCATAGGCCACAGTTTATATTCTTCTTCACTGTCATAGACCTCTGTGGTTTCATATTTCTAAACTTGGATCTGGCTAGACTTTAAATGCTCAACTTACGAATACTCAAAATTCTTAATTTCTATTATAGATGCTACCATAAAATTCTGAAAACATTAGGTTGTCCCAAGGTTTGATAAACTACGAAGAATTTATAAATACAACAACATACTAAATGCATTACAAAACAAACAAAAAACTCAGAAGGAATCCACTGGATGGAAGCCAGAGAAAGAAAAACTTGCATATAAGAGATTCTGGTCATTTATTTTGCATCTCCTAATTTCTCTCACCAAAAGTGTAAACTGCTACTCAAGTGTAAAAGACATGTCTACTAGAGTGTAAATGACATTTTTACATTTTACACTGGCACTGAAGACAGCTCTTTCCCACATTCCCAGAGTGGTCACAGGCTGGCAGAGAGTCACTGCTCCCACCCAGTGAGCAACAGTTGGTACCCCCTGCCCTCACCGCCTCACCAAGTGCAGGCCCAGACCCAGGCTACAGGAAAACACTTTTTCTGCTTCCTCAAAGAAACAAACTTTACATCCAAATTCTATGAAATGTACAAACTTTGGATGTATATTACTTTTGAGTTCTTTACCACATGCACACACAGGCAGATTAAAATATCACCTACCTGGTTTAAAAGTACAGCCTCTTGGGGGTGAGTGAGGGTGCTGACAGTTACTAAGAAAAATGACCTAGACTAGCATTTCTCAGTCAGGGTCCATATGGTCCCCTATGGGTGCCAAGGACATTTTAAGGGAAGTCACTTGTGAAAATCACATAAATAGGGGGTCACAGTATGAGACTAGGAGACCAACTGGTAGGATGGGGGAGCTACGGGAGGAATACAAGGTTGGAAGAGAGTCATAGGAAAAAAACTTGAGAAACACTGGCCTAGACCTATTCTCTCGGGCTTAGGCAGGACTTATTTAAACAACTGGAGAAAGATGAAAAATGACCTTATTTTTAAATACTAACTGTGAAAAAGACCTCTGCAATCTCCCTGAATAACCTTTTCTAATGCTTGTTATGACTTCTTAGAAGCAAAATCCCTTTTTCCTAAATTAGGGGTTTACCCTTTCAATGTTGAAAAATTTTTTATATAGTATTTGTGGTCACAGGTGAAATGGCACAGTTTAAGAATACTGTCAGGATTAAATTTTCTTTTTCAACCCATATATTCTTAGACTTGCCTCTGCCAGTTGAAAAAGCGCAGACTTTCCACAGCGTTTTACAGGCTCGGCACCACCCAACTGTGAAGTGTTTGAAGAAATCTAGAATGAAAACAATTCATGCATGTTATATTAATTGTGAAGTCAGAACCTTTGCTTCCCACCCACTCACTTTCAGGAGCTTTCTTTGGATTATGAAAACAACATCACTCTAACACTTTTTAAATTATTTATATTTATGATGCCCCCTCCCCCAATAATGTGGTGGTTAGGGCTGTGTGCTAGGTGGGACTGATAGTTCAGGGTTTAAGGACCATAATTATTTAAATGTATTATGCTCGGTATTATAATCCTGAAAATGATTTTGTAAATAAGCCTAAAAATAACTATGGTTCTATGTTGTAGAACATAGGTATATGTAGAACATTACATGAATACACATTACTTGTCTGCAAATATAGCTTGTAGGCTTTAAAATGTAACCTTAAAACAATATATGCATTTCCATGCATTCTACACAAGTACTAGCTCATTGGGCTGGAGCGATAGCACAGCGGCAGGGCGTTTGCCTTGCACGCAGCCAACATGACAGACTCGAGTTCGATTCCTCCGCCCCTCTCGGAGAGCCCGGCAAGCTACCGGGAGTATCTCACCGGCACCGCAGAGCCTGGCAAGCTACCCGTGACGTATTCGATATGCCAAGCACAGTAACAACAAAGTCTCCAATGGAGACGTTACTGGGCCCCCTTGAGCAAAATCAATGAACAATGGGAGGACAGTGACAGTGACTAGCTCATTAAATAGCCGCAGATTAAAAAGGATTGTGTCATTCTGTATTCAGTAAAGCAACCAATTTTTTAAAAAGATTATATTTGTGATCTCTGTGGAAAGACAGTATCAAGTCAATCAACAATTTTTTTTTTTTGAGAATCCAATATAAATGTACTATTCAATGTGAAAGAGCTAAAAAAGCTATTAGCTTCATATAAAATAAATACTGGCCCGACATCTCACTCTAAGACAAAAAATAACATTCATTTAAAAGGATGAATGCACAATATTATTCATTGTAACACTTAGTACAATAGCTAAGATATGGAATAAACCTAGGTGTCCAAAGACAGATGAGTGGATTATGAAGATGCTGTATATATATACATGATGGAATATTATGCAGCTGAAAGGAAAAAATGAAACCATGTAATTTGCTGCAATGTGGCTGGAACTGGAAGATACCATGTAGAGTGAAGTACGCCAGAAAGAGTACAAAGTATGATCTCACTTATCTTTGGTATACAGAAGAACTGGATAAGGAAATGTAGTAGATTTAAACCGCTGCAACCACCCAACTTTAAAATGTGCCTATCAAGACGGCAGCTGGGGGTGGGGGTAGAGGGAGCACGAGGACACTGCTGGAGGGCAGTTGACAGTCACGATGGGATTGGTACTAGACTCAAACTATCAATAACTTTGTAAATCATAATTAAAAACACACACACACGCACATTGTTACTAGCTTTGAGAGTATCTTCTAAAATAGAGCTTCTAAACTTTTTCTACTAATGACACCTTTTGCCCAAGAAATACAACCTGGATGAGTGCTTCCAGAAATACGCTGGATTCATCAAACACTTGATTTTGAATTAATTTTTGGTTGTGCATTTAGAAACCTTCCACTGTTGCCAAATTTTTTGTGACTCTTATATTTAGTTATGTAATCCCAAATGGAGTCATGACTCAGTATAATAGAAGTCAGGTTTCTAAATATACTTGAGAATTCACGATCAAGACCACAATTTTAAACAAGTAGTACAATTAAGAATTATTGTTGTTGTTCATCAACATGTATTACATTGACTGCACACTCCTCAGCGAATGTAATTAAATGGCACCCAGGTGTTAATAACAATAAACAATATCTTTATTTCACTTTTTTAAATTAAAAAGAAAGATAGGAGGGGGTGAGGAAGATCATCCATGTGGTCCTCAGGAGACCCAGGGGACTGACTTGACCAGGCCCAGCAATTTTCAGGCAACCAGGCTGGTAATTTGTTGGGAGGACCTCAAAAAGTGGTACTGCTCTGGCCCTATGGTTCTGGAGAATGGGTCGCTCTGTTTGGGGCTCCTAGGGTTGTGACTGGAGATGCACAATGAACCAGGTAGTGCTGGGTGCATGCTAAGCACGAGATATATGCTTCCTCTGATGCTAAAACATAGACAGTAAGGTTCTTTTCAAAGTAATATTTTCCTGAAGAAGTTCTGCTATCAATAGAATAGCTAGTTAGGATTTAAATTACTCACATTCTTCATGATTCTGAACATGAAGGGTTTTGGCTGAGGTCAGAGAGATAGTACAGTGAGCAGGGTGCTTGCCTTGCATGTGGGTTTGATCCCAAGCACCACACATCCCCCGACTCCTTCTAGAAGTAATTCCTCAGGACCAGGAATATGCCCTAAGCACAGCCAGGTGTGCCCCCCTCAAAGGTTTTCAGTTCAGTTTTAGAGGCAATTCTGCCTTGCAACTATCCTCGTGGAGGAGAGACCTCTTAAAGGAGAGACCACCCCTCACTCTTTGTCTCCTAGGGGATTCTACAGCAATATTAGTTCCCAAGAGACTAGGGGGCTCACTGCCAGAGGACAGTCCTCAGAATATCTGCTGAATAAAAGGTCCTTGGAGAAGGGAGTATTTAATAAGCTAGAGGGTTATTAAGAAAGTTACAAAGAGTGAATTTTGGCATTACTATTGTTAACAGAGTTTTTTTGTTATATTCATCCCAATCATTTGCTTTTTCTATAGAAATAAATCAGCTTATGGGGCTCAATCTTTATGAAGCTTAAATATTTTCCTCTAGCTAAATTTTCTGTGATAAATGCCACTTTTACTTTGTCTAGACAAAGTTGAATTCAATTACTCACTTTATCACTAGACTAAAAGAAACAAACACATTAATATAATTACCGACTCAGTGACTTTAAGGAATGAAATACTGAACATAAAAGCAAGTCCACTGAGCCAAGGACATAAAATAGAAAGGAAATGGCTTTTGTGTCAGATAGACCTGTCTTCATTACTTTTTGCTGTGTGGATTTAAGCAAATAAGACTTTGAGCCTCATTGACCTCATCTTCAAAACAGAAATAATAATACCTGTCTGTTATGACTACTGTGAAGATTAGATTTCATGTTATTAAAGAATGTGGCACACCGGTGTGTTCATATTATGCTCTCAATACTGGTGTACTTATTAGTAATAAGGATTTATCATTAGTAATAAACATAAACTTTTAGTACAATTCCAAAATCAGTTACATACTAAAATTTAAATGAGATTAAAAATTGCATTGTCAGTGTATAATTACTAACTTTAATAATCAGTAGAATGGTAAATTTGTGCATAATCATGGTAACCTTCAAGAACTGCTGAAGAACAGTAAATCTAGTGGCACTGCACTAAGATACAGGTATTTCAAGTTCCTCCACTGGCTCCCTCTGCTGTCAGTTTTGTTGCTGCAGGTTTATGCTCATTGATGGTTTGGTGACTGCCTCATGCAGTGAAAGGCACACCAAGAAGTTCAGTGAAAAACTAGTGGGTGTTCTGTATGCATTACCTGCTATCTGAGTGAAGTTCACAGCTGTCTGAGTCAAAATTTTAAAATGTTTATTTTGCCATTCAAAAATTATCACCTATATTTAGTCCTATCCTTGCTGCCTGTGGGAATATTTTTATCTTTTCTAAGGAAAGGGCAGAGTATACTAAATACTCATGAATGCTGGAAGTCCAGTTTCCAGAAGAGTGCAAGTGTGTGTGTGTGTGTGTGTGTGTGTGTGTGTGTGTGTGTGTTAGGAGAGGCTTGTAGGCTTGTGAGGGGAGATAATCACCTTATAATCTCACATTTTCAGAATCTCCTAATAAATTTTCATGGAATGACAGTATATATATATATATAAACATGCATGTATGAACATATATATATTTAAAAATACCTTTTTGGATTCCTAATTTGTTAAAGAGGGGCAAAATCTATGTATGCTAATGTCATAGACTCATGACTTAGTTGATCTCTTGAGTATTTTCTCTCAGAATTTTGCCTTTGGGCTTTTTCTTCTATTTACACATTTTCAGCCAAGCGGCACAAATGCTGGCCGACTTTGACCGTGAGTGTGGAAAGGTAGGACTACAGCTGAATCTTACGAAGACAATGTTTATGAGAAACAGCCTTGTTCCTGACGCCCCATTCGCTCTCAATGGAACGACCATCTCCGAATGCAACAGCTATGTGTACCTAGGTTGAGAGGTCAACATGACAAATGACCTGGCACCCGAGCTGCGCAGGAGGAAGAGAGCGGCTTGGAACGCCTTCAAGAACGTCGAAGAAATAGCTAAGAGGACGAAGAACCTCCGGCTCCGGGCACATCTCTTTGATTCCACTGTTCTTCCTGCACTAACATATGCCTCAGAGACCGGGGCCCTACACAAACAAGATGAGAACACCATTCAGGTCTCCCAAAGAAGAATAGAAAGAGCTATGCTTGGAATATCACGTTTCACTCAAATGAGAGAACGAATCCGGAGTTCTGACATCCGTCGACGATCAAGGATCAGGGACGCTGTCTCATTTGCCAAGGTGTCGAAAATCAGATGGGCTGGTCACGTAATGAGATTTAAAGATGACCGTTGGACTAGAGCTGTTACTGATTGGATTCCACGGGATGTCAAGAGACCGCGTGGCCGCCCACCTACCAGATGGTCAGACTTCTTCGTCAAGATCATGAACGATCGGTTTGAGGCCCTTCATGTTCCCGGAGCGAAGAGATGCCATTGGGCTACACTAGCACGCGACGGGGACAAATGGAGACGTTACTGGCGCCCGCTCGAGCAAATCGACGACTAACGGGAAGTTAAGTGATTAAGTGATTAATCAATTTGCTTTATGGCTGAGATGATAAGCTTAGTTTACATATGCTGATGTTATACCATGTTTGTTCCTCCCATTTCTAAGATGGTACCTATCAATCTGTGTCTGAATAAGACTTTAAGGTGATCTGATGTATTTTAAGTTTTGAGAACCTCTGTCATAAAATAATTAGAGCAGGAATTTTAAGAGGTTCTGTATTTTACAAAGATGATGGGTGTTTTATGAAACAATTAGAACAGCTTTAGGAAGATGATTACAGTAATTATAGCCTATTCTATTTATAGGGCAACATATATGTCTATGGGAGATTAGCGTAGCACTGTCCTCCCATTGTTCATCGATTTGTTTGAGTGGGCCCAGTAACGTCTCCATCGTGAGACTTGTTACTGTGTTTGGCATATTGAATACGCCACAGGGAATTCGCCAGACTTTGCCGTGCGAGCGAGATACTCTCGGTAGCTTGCCAGGCTCTCCAAGAGGGGCGGAGGAATTGAACCTGGCTCAGCCAGGCCAGCTGCCTGTAAGGCAAACACCCTACCGCTGTGCTCCAGCCCGATTAGCGTATACAATATTAATGCTCTAAGGGGCATACGCATCTTGGCATTATATGAGCTCTGGGACAGTACATGCTATGTTACACTCCTCTGTAGGGTGCGCTAGTAAGCAGTATCACAGGGTGTCTATAGCTATTATTTTCAACAAATTGGATGATGCTTGAGACACTGGAGAAGTCCCACGAAGTTTTTATCATGGTTATACTGTACACATATGATAAACAAGGTAGCTACATGTGTTAAAGGTGCTAACAAAAAGTGTACCCCTGAATGTTAAAACACAAATTTTAGAGCTTCGTCAGTTACAGCTGGAGCACAGCAAGAAAATAAGTAGCAAAGATCAAAAACAAATTAGCTAATCTTGGAAATCTTTTGTAATTATGCAGGGTAATACAAGCATTGTAGTTTGGGAGAAAATTATCAATAATTACTGAATGAATGAAGTGAACAAATGAATAAAATGAGATGATTGGTTTTCTGTACCTTAAAACAAGTATTAATGCTTTCAATAAAACATATAATACTTCACACTGATTAGTCACCTTCCACAATATGGTGTTTTTATCAAGTATAATATCTTTTTACAGACTAAGAATCCATCATAAAAAAAAAGAATTCCATCATAGAAATGAATACTTTAAATGTACTTACTGCTTATATCCAACTGTGACAATACTTATAAATCAGGTGAGATTATGCTATTATTTATACTGGCAAAGTAAATACCTTCTGAAGAAAGTTTTAATGTCTATTTGTCCAAATCATGCAGATTGACTCTCTGTCTTCAAAGTAAATATGCAATTTTTCAATGCAAAGATAAACTGTAGGTTTAAGAGTTAGCCACAGAGCAGTGAAGAGGCTATCAAGACTGGTCGTGGCTTTCAGACTTACTAAATAATGGAAGACTAGAGCTCCTTCTGGCATTACAGTTGGTCATTAGTCTCCAATAAACAAGATCTAAAAAGTGACAGATGAGTCACCTCTACCTGTAAACAACAAAAGATGCAGATAGGAAATTCATTCTGACTAACCTAATGAATCAGAGCCTGGAAACAGTGATGGCTCTTCAAGCTGAATTGAGATGAGTTATGAGCACCCATGAGGGAGACAGGCTGAAGGAAAGGGAGGGAGCATGTGTAGCACCCTATATTCCTTTCAACATATTGTAAGGGCAATAGATATTTTTCCTTTAAATGCAGACATTCATGAAGGATGTAACAAAATGTTCTTTCATTCAGTTTCATGGTTGCATATGGGTTTGCTGTAGACAGGTTTTAAACTATCTGTTGCAGTTAAGAAGGGAAAACATTCTCTTGACTTGAAAGGCAGAAACCCAGTACTCAATGTAAATGAACAATACTTTCAACTTAAAGAATTTCCCATGGCAAATTGACTTTGTTTTCTTATTTTAAAAGTGTGTTCCTAGGAAATTATATGATAAATGATTCATTTCTAAGAGATGCTCTAGTTTAATGTCTTCTGGGCATTATAAATGTCTGCAAATAAAATGAGCAGGAATGGTCTCTAAGAATTTTGAAATCCTGATAACAAAATATTAAAAAGGTAGACATTTTTAAAGAATACATTTTTGCCTAAGTTATATAAACAACTAAATTTCTCTGAATAGTACATAACAGGACTAAGCATTCATTGGAAAAGAGATGGGAATATAAAATGAATGATTGGGTGAAATCTATTATACACCCATTACTCTCTTACATTGCTCTTCGCCCGTAAGGTCACCGAGACACTAGAAAGTGCCTTAAATAATGACTTAACTGTGGTGGCCCTGAGCATTACTTTGTTTGGCCCCATAACAATAACAACAAAAATAATGATGACTCAGTAACTTGAAGGAAATTTTAAACTGGAGAAGTCGTCTCAAGAAGTGTGGTTCCTTAATAGGAAGTTGATTAGAAATATGAATTCTCAAAACTCCACTCTTTACACTTAATAACTAACTCTGGGGGAGGGTCCAGCAATCTGTGTCTGGATAAGACTTCAAGGTGATCTGACATATTTTAAATTTGAGAACCTCTCTGTAATAGTATAATGAAAGCAGAAATTTTAAACAATTTTGTGTTTTCTCAAAGCTGATGAGTGCCTTATGGAGTAATTAAAATGGTGTTAGGGATATTATCACAGTAATAATTACAGCCTATTCCATTTATAGTGCAACATATATGTTCATAGAAGATTACTGCCATCAATCAATAGTCCTTCATGTTAGTTATTGTTAGTTTTGAAGTAGCCTTGCCTATAACACTGATAAAAATAGTAAGATCATAATCTGGAAGATACAAAAATTTTGAGTTCTCTTAGGTGAGCTGAGAAAAGCTACTAGAGATATATAATTAAATATATAATATATATCTCTTTATAAAACTGGGGACTTAATCACCCACAATGTTTATAATAAAGTAGCCAGATATATCATCACTTCATTTTCTTAGGAACTAAAAGAACTCATCAATCTATGCAAAATATACCCAGCTAAATAACATACTGAGTTGGGAGGGGAAATTAATTTGTAACTCTAGGGAAAATATATTTATTTTGTTTTTTCCATCATGTGTGTTTTCCTATTAAAATACCCTGAAATAACTCTAAAGGTTTTAATTAATTTATTTTAAGCTTCTCAATGTTAAGTTTTAGTCAGGAACCAAAACATGAGAAAAAAAATGTGAGTAGAAGGGTGACCTCTGGAAACATCTTCTGATACCATATCCCAATGTAAGATTTATTTTTTCCCCCTAGTGGGGAAACACTTTTTTCTGCGTTGGAAAGTGAGAGTACTCAGCAGTAAGGATAAAGTACTTTGTTTAAGAGAGGCACAGGATTTTGTTTCTCAAAAATCACAGGACACTGGCTGCTATACCATCAAACCTAGTTTCTCAGAACTACCCTGGGATTCTGGAACCTTATACACCTTATAACAGTGTCACTTATATAGCAAACCTTTCTCAGTTGTTATTAAGTGTAAGAAAAACTGGCTGATATATTCCATACTGACATTTTAAATTAAGCCAAATATTCTTAGTAGTTAATGCATATATAAATATCAGCTGTGTCAAAGATGAACCCCCAATCTCTTTAATATCATGCTACAGAGTGTAGAATTTAATCAGAAAAGAATAGACGGCAAATAAATTGATTTGAAAGAAATGTCTAAAAAGTATATGAGACTGATTTAGTTACCAATATTAAAAACTATTTTTAGTCACCTTGCCAATATTCTTTTGAACTCTTGAAAAAATTATACGTATCAATAAAATGAATATTAGTAATGAGAGGAAAGCAAAGAAGCATTAAACAACATTGTTTCCTCAGTGAAAATAGCAGCCTGTTTATCATAATGAAAAATTATAATAAAATCTTTAATTTATTCAGATTCATCAAGCAAATTGTTCTTCATGAAATGATAATATTATATGACAGTTTTGCTACTGGTTTTACAAAATAGCCCTCAACAACTAAACACTGTGGCGGAGAAGCCTAACAGCGAATCAGGTCAACTGATGGTAGAAAGTCATAGAGGTTGACAGAGTGTCCCAAGAGAAGCAGCAATTTTTAAATGTAAGTACTAAAAGTATTTTTTTTCTCATTTTCAAGTAAAACGCTTCATTTTCCTCCTGCCAAAGGGATATGATTTTATTTATGCAAAACTCTTTAGTCAAATGAATCAAAGTAATTCAATACATTAATATTAAACAGAATAGTCCTGCTTATCATTTTTTCTCAACCCTATAAAAATTGCTTAGGTTAGGATATGCATTTTGGCTGAAATTAATTAAAAATAAAAAAGAGGAAAGGGGAAAAGGCAAAAATAATACAGCATATATTTTTTAGGAATTACGTACATTTTATACATGATTTTTAGGTTTTTCAATAAACCTACAGTTGAAGCAAGGGTTATTTTGGTAAAAACTGAGCATATCAGATTTGACTCCTTGTTCTAACAACCAAGAAAATGCTTTCTAGTGTGTACTCTTCTTTCACTGGCTGACAAACCAAAGAAAGCTGAGATCTAGTAAGAGTTTAGCCTAGAGTTAAATACAAATAAAAATACAAATAAAAATAAAACAACATCACATGGAAAGCTAAGAATAGATTTAATAGGTCATATTCACCACTGCACTTGCTGCTATATGGAGTTATTCATGAATAAGAGCACCAAATTTCACTATTGGAAAAAACTTAACAAATTGGAATTTCATGGCCTTCATGTTGACAGCAATTTTTTCCAAGCTTTTAAAATAAATTTAAAACAAGGTAAAACAAAGTGAATTAAGGTGAAATGTCTATTCTGAACAAAACCTTTAATGCCTATAAAATGAAATAAAATTTGGAACTGATCTGACTATAATCTCAGCAAAAGTGGAGAAAAGCATCAAGTATTCTATTATGTGTATTATGTTGGTAAATGGGCTGGAGCAATAGTACAGCAGATAGGGTGTTTGCCTTGCAAGCAGCCAACATGGCCGACCCAAGTTTGATTCCTCTGCCCCTCTAGGAGAGCCCGGCAAGCTACCGAGAGTATCTCACCCGCTCGAGAAAATCAATGAACAACGGGAGGTCAGTGACAGTGATGTTGGTAAATGCAAAAGGGATGTCTAAAGTTCAAGATGATAAACTCCATTCCAATATTTCCTGAGTTGTCTGATCTCAAAAAGCATTTTTAATGCTTTATTCCCATATGGATATAAAATTTAGTTATTTTATTTAAAACTATACTATAGCTTTTTAATGTATATGTTATCTATATACTTACATATAGTTTATCACCAAAGAAAGCAAAAATAAAATTTAAATGCCCCCCTCCCCCAAAAAAGCACTTTTAAGAAGAAAGCATACCTCTGCAAACTGAAACAAGGCTGATGCCTGACACTGTTTTGAAGGAGCATCAGGGTGGGATGTACTTGAAGATATCTGAAAGAAAACAAGAAACTTTTAATGGACAAGGACATTTTCTGATATCAGACTAAGAGATTCTGCCATATATTTCTACTGTAGACACTGATAAAGATTAAAATATGAGTCATCATCCTTAATCCCTTTTTGAACAACAGTATAAATGATAAAGGAAGACAAAAGCCATGTTTCTAAAAACAGATGATTGGAAAGGACAAAAAGCCTGAGTTTGGCTCATTTGTCATATCTCTAGTAAGGATATATCAGGTATGTATCAAATAGCAGTTTGCAGAGACGTGTTTGAAAAACGAATTTCCTTATTAAAATTAAAAAGCCGAATGCTTTTATAAAGCTTATTTTATTTAATAAGTAAAATCAGTCATTCTGCCCCCACACTGTTCTGTTTTGAGGCAGTTGTGTAACCATGCTGGAGAAGCATGTGGATGTGGGTCAAGGTATCTGGGATTGAATCTAAGCTCTGCTGCTCACCAGCTACCTGATATTGGGCACTGAAGCTAATCATTCTGCGAGTTATTTTTCTCAAATGTAAACTGACAATGACGATAATAATCCCCAGAGACTATAAAACCCAGTCCCAGAAGAGAACAGCGCAGAGTCTCCTGACCCCACGTCTGGCTGTCCTCGCCGGGGTCCCTTGGAGGGGAGCGGGTTGAGTTTTCCTCCCCACCCTGACCAGGGCTCCGGCAGGCGAAGACCTCCAGAACCAGCCACCACCATGTTGAGACCACTCTCCACAAGCATGAAGGTACCAGCAGAGGAACAAAGGCATGCGGGTCCCGGGGCTGAGATTTCCAAGCCTGCTTGGATTGGGGCTGAGCATCCTCCACCCAGATCCTCCAAATTCCAGTAGGCAGGGGTCACACCCAACAACTGGCCCCCTGGTGCCGTGTAATCACATCAGTGGCCAAGACCCAGAGACTATAAAACCCAGCTCCCGGAAGCGACATCTTATTATCTCACTCTTACTTTGGACAAACTGGCAGGGTACCAAATGTAACCTGCCCACACGGCAGAGTCTGGCAAACTCCCCGCCCCGTACCCAATATGCCATATACTAGTAACAATGATGGCTCTCATTCTCCTAACCCTGAAAAGCCTTGATTATGGCACTTTTTAAAAAATTCTCTGGGCTAGGATGAATGAGACGTTACTGGGGACTGCTCGAGGCAATCGACGAACAACAGGATGGTCGTGATTGTCGTGATCGTGATAATAATCCCCACTTTACAGGATTATTGTGAAAAGAAAATAAGTCATAGAACATACTCCCTGGTGTGTAAGATGACAATAAACTGTTCACTGACTATGAACAGTATTTCTTCATAATACCATGAGCTTTCCACACTATACACACTTTAGGAATTGGATAGTTGGGAGAGGACCTGGCACACCATCCTTGGTTTAACTAGGTGGTCTTTTGTTTGCAATTGGCAATCACAGTAGCCTTTAAAAGTTTTCTCTGAAGACCACGTGAAATTACCTTATGATGTTTTGAAAGCAAGGACAGCTATTAATTTTGGCTCCCAAGTGAGTGAAACTTTTATCCATTGACACAATAGGATGATATGAGTCATAAGAAGAGAAAGTCTGGGTATTATTGATTTAGCACACTCCCAATCCCATAACTTTTTTCTTTGTTAACTATAAACTCACCAACTCCATCAAGTAGTACTTTCCAAAAAATATATGCACCTTAATCATAATTCTAATCACAGAAATTAGTTTTTACTCATTTTAATTAAATTCAGTCAGTTAGAAAAAAAATGAAGTCAGCTGGTGAGAGAGTATCCAAGTGATGCTTAGGGATGAAAAAGAGAAGGAAGACCGATGGAAGTGACCTTATGCACTGCTTAAACAATATGAAAATTTTAAATTATACAGTATATTTAAAAACAGAATTTGTAGCATTTTTAGAATAAACACTACTAAAAAGAACGTATTTTCTAGATCCAACTTAACAAATTAGATATAAATAAACCACATGGATGAGAAAAATTCATGTGATCTGAAGACATTGAGAATTATGTAAAAGTCTTTTTGATCAAACAACTAAACCTATTCAATAGACCACCATGTGAAAATTGATAGACTATAAACTTTCCTGAACTCCTGGAAATTATAAACTTTGTATGGTCTTATTTCAGATATTGCTTTTCATTCTTACCAATCCTCTATGAAAGTTAGAGAAAACAAGGTTGGCAATATCCATCTGATAAGGGGTCAGTAGTCAAGATATATGAAGAACTGATAGATCTTTACAAGGAAAATACAATCCCATCCAAAAATGGTGAGAAGAAATGAACAGAAACTTTATCAAAGAAGAAATACAAATGGCCAAAAGGTACACAAAAATATTCTACATTATTTTAATAATCTGGGAGACACAAATCAAAACAATAATGAAATATCATCTCATACCACAGAGATTGGCACACATAAAAATAATAAGAAAAAACAATGCTGGCATGGATGCAAGGAGAAAGGGACTCTCTTTCATTGTTGGTGGGAATGCTGTCTGTTCCAGTCTTTTTGGAAAACAATATGACCAGTCCTTAAAAGACTAGAAATTGAGCTTCCATATGACCCAGCAGATGTACTTTTGGGAATATAGCTTGGAGGCCCAGAACCAACAGCAAAAATGACATCTGTACTACTATGTTCATTGCAGCACTCTTCATAATAGCCAGAATCTGGAAACAACCAGGTGTCCAAGAGGAGACAACTGAATAAAGAAACTATGATACATCTACACAATGAAATACTATGTAGCCACCAGAGAAAACATATCATGAACTTTTTTTATAAATGGATGGATACGGAGAGTATCATGCTAAATGAAATGAGTCAAAAGAAGAGAGACAGACATAGAATGATTGCACTCAACTGTGAGAAATGAAAAAGCATAATATGAAACTAACACCTATGGATATTACTGAATAACAAGGGATAGGAGGACTAGTCCACGGATGGAAGCCTGCCACAATGGGGGAGGGAAGGGCAGTTAGGATAGAGAAGGAACAGGTATGACAGTAATAGTTGGAAATAATCGCTCTGGACAAAAACTGAGTGTTGGTAGTAGGTAAAGTGACATACATCATAACTTCTCAGTACCTATATTGCAAACCACAATGCCGAGAGAGAGAGAGAAAGAAAGAGAGAGAGACAGAGAGAGAGAAAGAGAGAGAGGCAGACAGACAGACAGAGACAGAGAGAGAGAACAGAAAAGTGCTTGCCATAGAGGCAGGCTGGGGCGGGGAGGGGAAGCAGGCAGGTGGGGAGGGTGACTGGGGACATGGTGGTGGAAAATGTACACTGGTAAAGAGATTGGTAGTGGAACAATGTATGACTGACACCCAGTCATGAACCTTGTGACCATAAATGTTATGGTGATTAAAAAAAAAGGAAAATGGGGTCAGGAACATAGCTGTAAGTACAGTACATGCCTTACACATGTGAGGGCTTGTGTTTGATTCTTAAGAAAAAAGAAAAACAAGTGTGTGTGTGTGTGTGTGTGTGTGAATACACACAGAGAGTTATAGAAAACAAGATATTGTTGTAAGAAGAAATGTATTTCTTTGAAATTAAGAATTCTTCAAGGATAAAATGAAGTAAAGTGAAGTAAAATAAAATGATGATTTAAGCCATGGAGATTTTTTTGAAAAGTACTCCAAACCCTCTAGACAAAAGGAAGTTTTTATAAATAATATTGGAACAAAGTTGATATTCATCTAGTCACATGAATAAGGAGCTCCTGAATAAATATTAGAGTAAGGATCCATAAGATATAAAAGTCATAGTCTTTAAGTCTTAAATTATTATTATTTTCTAATTTTTTGTATTTGAGTCACACTGGTGGTGGCTTAGTGCTCAGTCCTTTACTCTTGGCTCTGTACTCAGCAATCATTCCTGGAAGTGCTTGGATACCCAAATGGGGTCCTGGGGCTGGAAGTCGCGTTGGTTGGTCTTGTGCAAGGCAAGCACCTTACTTATTAGACTATTAGAATTTTACTTTTGTTATAGAATTTCATGTAACATTTATAGATTTCTTTGAAACTTTGTAGGTTTATGGAATAGGTTGAGCATCTTCGCTTTCAATGTCAAAACCAACATAATTTCATATGTCTGTAAGCACTGCTAAATGAAATACAGAGTGAATCCTCAATACAGTTAATTCCTGATGACATAATAAAGCAAAGGGAATTTATGATACATTTTACAAACAGCAAAGAAAACAGTAAGTATTGTGTTAAAATATCTATTAATATAGTAAAGATTTCAGGTATATTTTAAGCAATGTTTTAAAAAGGAAAGGTCTAGTGAGTCAGAAATGATACAGTGGGTATTTGCCTTCCATGCAGTCAGTCCCAGTTTGATACCTGTCACCTTGTATGGCGCCTGAGCCCTGCCAGAAATAAGCCCTAAGCACAGAGCCAAGAGTAAACCTTGAGCACAGCGGAATGTGGCCCAACTGCCCATCTAAGTCCTGTTCCCCCCAAAAGGGGAACATGGTTTAACATGACAGTGTGAAAAATAAGCTTGCTAATGAAATGTTGAGAGCCATTATGAAAGGATACTTGAGGAGGGGAAAAATATCAAACTGAAAATATGTTCTTGTACAAAAGTATGACACAATGAGCAAAAGTGAGGAAGGACCATGCAAGAGAAGGTCTAGAGAAAGCCAATTCAAGTAATCATTGAAAAACCCTAGTTTGTTTTCATTTATTAACAGCCAGAAGCTCAATTCTCTATATTTATAGATCATGGTATTTTAGTAAAATTTTTGTTAATTTAGTAGTACAAGTTGCTGTACAAAATTGCTAAGAAATGCCGGTTTAAAATTTAGGAAAAAGTCAATCAGTAGTGACTCTGTATGTAGAATTTTAGGGTAAAATGAGATTTTGGAGAATCAGTATTAACCTTTAGATTTGATATCAAGGATGAGACACTTTTCTGAACCAAGATTTTGAACCTAGCTTATCTGAATTAAGCTGAACGTGTCTGACACAAAACAATATTTTTTTCGTGTCAAAACAAAGAAAGCATGTGAGAATTTTGACTAAGAAAAGGGGACAATAAAATATGAAATACACAGCCAATAACCATAGTTGATTCTACACCTTTAGATTTAACACTGGATAAATTAGCACCTGATAAATGACTAACAAAATAATTTGCTTTCTCTTCTTAAGCATATTATTTGTAAATAAAAATTAGTGATGAAGTTTAACTATAATAATATTTACTAGCTATTACTAACAGTCTTCTATAAACATAAATTTAGTTACTTTTTAATTGAGACTCCAAGCTCTAAAATACATTTCATTTTCCCACTTATGATTACTTTAGCTAAGCAGACTCCTTCATGACACTAAGATACTCATCTCCAAACACAAGCTTTCTTCACAATTTCCTCATCAAATACAAAGGATATTACCTCGGCAAACTGAAATAATGGTGACTTCTGACGCATTTCAGGTGATTCTGAAATATCAGGCCTACAAGTGCCAGAGGGTATCTGAAACAAAAAAGATGGTACAGAGATCAGGAAAGTAGTTTCTGGTATTTCACGGAAATACAACCTAATGAGTTCCTATTTGTAGAAACAAAAATTTTGATTTACCTAATGTGAGACAATATTGTGATAAAAGAATAGTTACTATTCTGCAAAGTTTTATGTAAAAGGCTATTCGGTTTCTAAATAATGCCATAAATATCAGTGGACAGGCATAGCACTTTACAAAAGTTAACATTCACCTAAGAGAAATTTTCATAAAGAGGCCCTTTTTTGATCTCTTGCTTTTTGACACAAAAGTCAGAGAACATTAACATCTTCAATGCTGTTTCCCCAAGATTTCATATCACCTGTCTACATGAAAACACAAACGAAAATTGACAATATGTATCTTTGTGGCAAACCCAAACTCATGTCAAATTTTTATTTTAGGTTTTCAAGTGTTTATACAGAAGCCTCCAAATTTTAAAATGTAAAAATTTCCAGAAGAAATTTTATTTATTTGTTTTTTTTTTTGGCTTGGAGCCACTCTGGCAGTACTCAGGAATCACTCCTGGTAAGACTCAAATGGCCATGTGGGTGACAGATAACTGACCCTGGGTCAGTTTCATGCAAGTCAAACGCTCGGTCCACTGTACTATCTCTCCAGCTTCTTGAATAAATTATTTTCTAATTATTATGGACTATTGCCAGACACAGTAACAACAAAGTCTCCAATGGAGACATTACTGGGCCCGCTCGAGCAAATCGATGATCAACGGGAGGGCCTTTACTTTACTTTACTATTATGCACTATATATTCTGAATTATACACATTACTATATATAACACAGGCTACTCTACAACATGTATTATAACTTACTTCTTTTACCCTGCTATCTTTATTATTAATAGCAAAAAAAATAGCACTGCTGAATTAAAAGAAAATCAGATTTCTGTTCTCAGGGTTCAGAGTTCCTCTTCTACCTCAATGATAACATTGACTCATCTTTGTATTTGGGTGACACAATCACTTAGTCAACTGTAGTACTTAAAAAGTCTTAGATGCCACAAAATGTTAAATCAGGAAAAGATTTCATTATTCCTTGATCAACCCTTTTGAAAGAATGATTAACTTAGGAACTGAGAAGTAAATGATACCACCTCCTATTGCTCCAAGCCCTCCTGTGACACCCCCCGCCCCCAACACACACATTAAATAATCTCATTCTCTACCACAGGTGACATCTACCATTTATCAACACATGATCTAATGACTTATTCTATCTCCCACCTTCTCCCAAAGGCTCTGTTTAATAGTTCTCAATAATGCGTGGCAAAATACAAATACTTAACAAATTATTTATTTTGAGTCAAACTAAAAGAAAATTGTCTAGTTTTTTAAAGCCCAAATTAATATGTCCCAAACTTTTCTGAATGCCACGATTCCAACTGTCTTTCCCTTTAAAGGAAACGCAATAAAATACTTTTTGGATTTTAATTCTAATCCATGTTTACTACTGAAAAACTGAAAATGTCTAAGAAAATTTATCGAAAATATATTTTTGGGGTGATGGAGAGATAGCACAGCAGGTAAGGTGCTTGTCTTGCACGCAGCTAACTAGGGATTTATTCCTGGCACCAATTGTGGTCCCACAAATACTCCTGAGGTAATCCCTGAGCACAGAGGCCAGAGTAAGTCCTGAGGTGATACCTGAGCACACTGGCAGGAGTAAGCCCTAAGCTCTGCTGGGTAGGTATATCCTCCTACCCCAAATAAATCTCTTAAGAATAAACACTGTCAATATTCTATGCATACTCCTTTGGTTATAGAATTTTTTCAACGAAGAAATGAATACTGTACTAGAGAATATTCTCTTTAACAATACATTAATGTTTCTGTATTATAAAATCTTTCTGGTATAATTTTAATAGCTGCTTATTATATTAGATGGTAAAATCCTATAGAAATTGCTGAATTATGCAGACTGTGCTCCTGAAAACAGTTTCTCACTGAACTGCATTACTAGATAGTAAAGATGTTTCCCTAACAGTGTCATAAGTCATTGGACAGAAACAACATTTGAAATTTTAATTGTCACATTTGAATTTGAAAGTGTAATGGCTACAGTCTTCAAGTAACATGCTCCATAGAGGTGGTGCTGAGTCTTTAATTAATTTGGTTTGACGGCCAAAGTCTGACTCCTTTATTGTCACTTGAATGTTTGATATGTTATGTGCCAAATGGCCCATGTTCTTATTTGCTTCCCAAGAACCAGAGCCAAGGAGACACACATTGCACCTCTCTCCCCAACTCTCACCTCCAAAACCCAACAAATTCTGAAATTATAAGGCCAAAAAAATTCCTACTTGGAAGGACCATTTGAAAAAGAATTCTCTTTAAATTTTATTTAGGAATAGTGAAAAGAAAAATTAATACTGTCTTGCCTTAAAGTCTGGCTGAGCTTTAGTCAGATTTTGGTAAATAATCCAAGTTTCCTTTAAAATCAAGTTTAAAACTAAATGAAAAATATAAAAGTTTAATAAGTTGTACTCATGGCAGACATCCATAAAAGATTTTACAATTTGATATGTTAAAAACACAGAGTAACAACAGTACTTAAAGTCCACATATATATTCTCCTGATCCCCAGAAGAGAAATATGGGAAAGTTAACAAACATGAGTAACTGTGGATATTAGCCATCCTCTTAGACAAAGACGAAAAGTCAGTTTTTTAAAATAGTCATTTATACACCATCTGGCCATACTCACACCAATTCATAAAGTATTGTTACTGTTTTTGGCCCCCTAGCGGAATTGGGGGCCACTAGCAGCACAGTGCTAGGTGAGCAGAGCAGAGCCAGGGAGAGTCAAGCCTGGGACTCCAGTCATTTTGAGCTATCTCCATGGCCAAGTCATTAAGTTTTAAAGTTAAATTGAACGAAAAATTATGATTCTGGGGGTGGGTGGTCCAAACCTGCTGCTTCTTAGTGCTTACTTCTGGCTTTCCTGGCGAGATTGGGGACCGGATCTAACCTGAGCTGGCTGTGGCAAGGCAAAAGCCCTACTTGTTGTATTATAGCTCTGCCATATTTTGTTTAAATAAAAATTTCTATTTAAATGGAAATTCAAATGCAAATAATCCTGCCTATGATAATAAAGGGCTGAAGCACAGTGGGTAGGGCATTTGCCTTGCACGCAGTGACCTGGGTTTGATTCCTTCGTTTCTCTGGGAGAGCCCGGAAAGCTACCGAGAGTATCCCGCCAGCACAGCAGAGCCTAGCAAGCTCCCTGTGGTGTATTCGATATTCAAAAACCAGTAACAACAAGTCTCACAATGGAGACGTTACTGCTGCCCACTCGAGCAAATTGATGAACAATGCAGGATAATGCTACAATGCTATGATAATAAAATTTTAATTAAAATGTAATTAAAAAAACAAAAATAAAAACAGCAACAAAAAGCCACAACCTGTGTGTTTGTGCTCAATATCAAAGACTTGATTCTTTGCATGCGATTATAAAGAATCTCAATGACCAGGAACATTATAAAGGATGTTTACTGGTTGAAACAGAAGTAACATAATCACTAACCCTATGCATTTTATTTTAGTAGACAATATTCTCTCTCAAACTCTAGTTATTTTCACCTTAAAGCACTGTGGATTTGGCATACATCCTCAGTATAGTCCAATAGAGGAATACAGAATTAGCAGTCTAGAGAATTGGTAGACTACTAAACTAGTGGGGACCTGACTTTCTATAGCAAAACAGAAGCAGCAAATCAGAATGGGCCAAGAGTAAGGATAAGGAAAAGAGAGGATTGTAGAAGAAACAATACCAGAACAAGAAGAGACAAAGACTGAAACACTGCAGAACGATCAGATGCAAATTACTATAGTTTAAAGCAAATTAAAGTAGAACAAATAGCCTCTGTTTCTCCTGAAGACGTTAGTTCAATGCAGTAATTAATATTTATAACTACAATCCTAAGTTGTCACGATATGAATAATTATAAAATATATTCTCTTCATTAAATGGCAGAAATAAACTTGACAGACGTTAGACTTCTTTCCAACTACAACCTTAAAATGAAAAATGGCTCAATGATATGAAGAATGTACATATGTAGAATTCATTCCTGAGTGTTTTATAAATAAAGCACCTAATACAAAGTATGCATATTAGTACAAACTCAGATTTATTTGTATATCCCTCACATATGTTTGGTAAATAAATATTAGGTTTATGTTTACATGAAAGCATCCAGTAATGAGCTTCTATTAAGGGGACTCAGACCTTGTTGCTTTGATGGTGCCCTGATGTTTGCATTTACTGTACTCAAAATTACTTATTAGGAAACATGTTTTTCATATAAAACATAAACTCCTCTACATCCTTTTCTATGCTAGAGTCAGTTCTTTTTATAAATAGAATACAGAAGCCAAACAATTGCTCATTATTTTAGGGGGGAAAGGGGAAGATACCAAATAAGCGAGGCTAAGTAAAGAAAAAGAGAACTCAGGAAGTTGTTTCTAGAAATAATTCATAAAGCCACTAGGTGTTGCTATATACCCAAGAAAGAAAATAGCTCAAGGTCTGTTCAATCACATAATCAACTTCCTTTAGAATTCAATCCTTCCTTTGGGTTAGCTATAATTCCTAGTTAAGTAAGGGGGGAGAAATATTAGTATAATTAAAAACTACAACTAAGTGCTATTTTGACCATAATCACAATTCACAATGTGAAAACTAGACAAGAAGTTGTGATTCAGCTTCCAGATATAAAGCAAGCTCAAACCAGTTAGATGTAATGTGAGTGATTTGGATAACTTTATAAAAAGGCTTTATCAAAAGCCTATTCCTACATCATAAAGCAAAAGTCAACAGTCACAGAGCTTAGTCATAGTAAACATATATTCAACAAAAGAAGGTAAGTAAACTAGTTCTATCTGAACTATACAATTTTTCACTTTTAATTCAAACACTGTTTTTATTTATTCTACAAGCATCCAAATAAGCATTTATTTATCTGCCAGCCACAAAGACCATTTTCAAGAAGCTTACATTACTTATAAACATAGCATGACAGGAAATAGAATGACTAATAAAATGTATCTTTCTCTCAAGTTATTTGTAATTCAAGGATAGGGATAGACACATGTATAATAATGAAAGTATTTATTATGAAAAATGGTTCAAGACCTCTGGAATAAGAAAGAATTGTCTTCATTATTTCTGAGGACGGGAGGAATAATTAAGCAGCATATGAGATACACCTAAAAGGAACCTCAGAAAGACAGAAATAATGTAACGGCAAAATACGAAGTACACAGGGGAGTAGGCCTGAGACATGCACTTTCTAATGTGACTGAAGGTTCAGATGGTTGGGAGAGGACTGGGAAGTGAGAACTAAGGACGTACTGAATTCTATGTTAAGATATTTGAATATTAGGCTAAAAGCAATGGGGAGCCAGACAAGGTTTGCCATTAGAGAAGCAGCATGATGTGCAAAGATAATTGTAGTAGAGTACAGCATGACCTTGGCTGGGAATGACTGGAGACAGACCAATTACAAGATTAAGGAAATAAACAAGTTGAGATGTAGAGCCCCAATTAAATCAGAGATGGCATTTGCCCAGAAAAACGAATTGTCTGGAAGGATGTCATGACTGAGGAAGTAGGGTCAGACAATGCTGATGCTTCTAAGGTAGATTAGAGGCTTTTATTGAAAGCCTTAAGACTGGAGAGAAGGAAGAAACTTTATGGGTGAATGGTGCTGTCTTCTATGGAAGGATGGGGTTTGGGGGTAGAGTTCCATTTCAGGGTTAGACTGGAAAGATCTCACAAGACTTGGGAGGTCTGGTGAACTGACTCTCAACCTTGTTCAGTCTGACCTAGCCTTTCCTACAACTGGCAGTTTTTGTCAGGTATCATTCTTTATTTAGAGTGTTTGAATGACCATTTAATTTGCATTTAATAGGATATGTTCAATGAAGCTCTGAAATGGACTTGAGTTTGAACACAGGAATTAAATGTAAGCTTATTACATCCAAGTCAGTCGCTCAAAACGTTTTAAAGAACTAAAATAAAGCAACTCTTGATTAAACCTAAATTAGGTTAAGGAGAACCTGAATGCTAAAGCATTGTATTTGGCTAGCTTATAGTAGGATGTGCTATAACTGAGAAGTATCCTAGGCTACCCGTGGGAACAGAACCAAGTTAATACTGCTAAGCAGTCTAAAAAATTACAATATATGTCAAATCAACTGGTTGAAAGGAGAATGAAGTATCTGTATTTTTTTTGCTCAAGGTACTAGGGTGACAAGTAAACTGTTGACTTACACTGTAAGTCAAGTTCTCCTACGTTGACCCACAGTATGACAGTGCACTTATATGAGAGTCCAGATAAAATTCCAAATAATTATAATTAACTGCAATAGCAGCACAGTCAAATCACAGCATCCCTTAGCCTCTTTTCTCCTTTGGCAAAATAGATAAGAGGGATATTCTACCTTCTTGTCTTCGTCACAGACACTGTGAAACAGCATGTACTGAATGTCTTCCATAGAGAAGAGAGGGTATAGAAAGACTACCTAGAAAAAAAAAAGCTTGGGGCCAGAGAGATAGTGCAGCAGGTAGGGCACTTGCTTTGCATGCAGGCGGCCCAGGTTCTCCAAGCCCACCAGGATTGATTTCAGAATACAGAATAAGCACAAAGCACTGCTGGGTGTGGCCACAAAACAAACAAAAAAAAAACACAGAAAACATCTCCTACTTAATAAAAATGTAAATAGAATGTGTTTCCTCATAAAATATATTTGAACCCTGTAAAACCATAAAAAGGGAATAAAATTTTTAAAAGGGTAGGGTACTAGTTGATGGGCAGATTGGTACTTAGTCCTGGAATAGTTAAAAAAAAAAGTTAATAGCACCACAATTCAATCTCGCTCATGTACCATTTAGAAGGAAAAGAATTCTGCCCATTTTTCTGATGTCAGAAATTATAAAGAGGATAAAAAACTTTTCATTTTATCTAAATCTGTATGTTTAAGTTAAAAAAACTGTTCTAAAAGTATAGAACTAATCATGCTGACTAAAAATATATGGTTGGAAATGTGTACTTGTCCTGTCCTTTCGGAAAACTAGACAACTTCTCAAAAAAAAAAAAAACCTAGAAATTTAGTTTAAAAAAAAAACAGTACTTCCACTTCTGGTTATCTATCCCAATGGCCCCAAACTCTATTCAGAAAAGGTATCTGGGGTCAAAGAAATAGCACAGCAGGTAGGGTGCCTGCCTTGCATGCGGCCAACTGAGTTTGACTATTAGCACGCCATACAGTGCTACAAATTCTGTCAAAAGTAATCCCTGAATGCAAAGTCAGGAATAAGCCTTAAGCACTGCCAGGTATGGCTCCCAAACCAACCTATTCACAGTAGCCAAAAATCTAGAAACAACCCAAATGTCTAAGAACAGATGACTGGATAAAGAAAATATGGTCTAAATACACAATGGAATACTACCCAGCTATAAGAATTGATGAAACTATGCAATCTGCTGCTACATGGATGGAGAGTTGAATCATGCTCCGTGAATTTAGAGAGGTACAGACACAGGATGATCTCTCTCATATGTGGGTCATAAAGAAACATAGTAGGTTATAACAAATACCCAAAAGCAACAGAAATTGAGAACCGGTCTTCAACATTAGGGGAGGTGTTGGGGAGACACTGGGACAGTCGTAGAGAGCAGAAGTAACTCTGGTGGAAGCTGCATTGCTGGAAGTTTTATGTAGGAAACTGTAACAAGATTTGTTTTGTAAACTATAGTGTTTTAACCCCCTGCCTCATGCCTTCTGTGCTCAATTACTGTAGAAAGGCTACTAACTTCTCTAATACTGCCATCATCATGAAACAGTGAGGATAATAATGATAAACTGACTTCATAGAAATCCTGGAAGAATGAAATAAGATGACCAAAAACTTAAACTTCCAGAACAGTACCAGAACGGCAAAGCCTGGCAAGCTACCCGTGACATATTCGATATGCCAAAAACAGTAACAAGTCTCACAATGGAGACTTTACTGGGCCTGCTTGAGCAAATCGATGAACGAGAGGACAGTGCTATAGTGCTACCTAATGGCCAAAAGCCCTTATGAAATGGACCTGTAAGGATACATACATCATAGGAAGCCAAGGGAGAGTGGATCAAGTTGAGGTCAAGAAGGTGACTCACAAAGACCCCTGTATGCGAGCTACATGACTATCGCTAGTTTCCCTGGGCTCAAGTCCCAATTTTGTCACCAAGCATTTGCTCAATCTAGACTACTTTAGTCATTTACTCATTTTCGGGTTTTGGGTACCATACTCACTGGTGCTCGGGACCATATATGGTTCCTCATGATACAAAACTAAGGTCAGTTGCGTGCAAGACCAGCACCTTAACCCCTGTATTAACTCTCAGGCTCTGAAGTACATTATTTAACCCTTCTATGTCTCTGTTTCTTTGCCTAATGTCTTAATAGTTGTTTGGAAGGGAATGAGAGGTTGCTGTAAGGATCAAGAGCTGTGTAACACAGGCAATAATAATAAAGAATGAAAGTCAGTGAAGATGAAGAGAGAAAAATCATGAGGAAAATCAGTAATAAAAAATATGAGCAGTATGAAATATCAGATCAATAATACTATGCATTGGGAAGGATGTAGAATGATTAAAACTCTCACATACAAGTTGGCATTTTATATAAATTACAGATTCTTTAAAGAAGCTTGCTAGTTTCTTATAAAAATTACACCATCAATCCTAGTCCTAGATATTTACACCAGAGAAATAAAAAGTCTGTATAAAGAATACTGTACACTGAACAACATTTGTTTTACATTTGTTATACATTGTTTTACATTTGTTATACATTCTTTGTATACTGATGTTCACAGTTTAAGTCATAATGATGGCTCAAATGAGAAACCACCAAGACACAGATGAACTGGTAGAAGAATTATGGTACAAGAATATTACTCAGTAACAAAAATAAACTAACATGCAACAGGGGTAATTTCCAAAGCATTATATGCTGAGTTAAATACACTAGACACACACAAAATATATTCTGTCTGATTCGATTAATATGAAAATCTATAAAAGGCTCAAACCTTAGTCATATACAGATAGTTGTTGCAAGAGGCCCTGGTAGGGCTTCAAATATTATTTCCAAAAAGCTCAGGAGAACATTTTGAGATTATGTAATTGTTCTGTATTTTTATTGTGATGGTAATTGCATAATCATATTAAATATTTACTTATAAGAAGTAATTATGGATACTTTAGTATCTGTAAATTATTTATCATAAAGCTGGTTTTAAAATAGTAAAAAAATCATATATAATGCACATAAAAACAGAACCTTGAACGCAGGAATAAATGTTGGCTATGTGCAAGGCAAACGCCCTACCGCTGTGCTATCGCTCCAGCCCCTGTGAATTGTACCTGATCTTAAGTTGTTTAAAGCCCTCTGAAAGAATAAAAACTTACACACAGCAAACAATGTAGCACTGTAGCACTGTCCTTGGTTGTTCACTGATTTGCTCCAGTGGGTCCACTAATGTCTCCATTGTGAGACTTGTTGTTACTGTGTTTGGCATATTGAATACCTCACAGTAGCTTGCCAGACTTTGCCATGAGGGTGAGATACTCTGGGCTAGATACTCTCGTTAGTTTGCCAGGCTCTCCGAGAGGGAAGGAGGAATTGAACTCAGGTCGGTCGAGCTGGTTGCGTGCAAAGCAGATGCCCTACCCTGTGCTATCACTCCAGTTTGATAGCATATAATGAAGAAAAAAATTAAATACAGGTTATAATTATAAAGTTTATAATAAGGTACAAAATTAAGTTTAACCAAGTGCTACCACTAATCACACTGACAGAGCAATGAGGATTTAGGAAGAGAAAGAATCAAATTTTGTTCTAGATATTGGGAAGGACTTCCAGGTTAAAGATATCATCATTTCAATCTCCAAAATGAACTAGTTTCAAATTTCATTTCATGAAAATCTGTGTACATGCACTTATAAAACTTGGGGCTATTCCAAATAATTCTCAGAGGCTCTCAGAGCTATAACTTGGGGGCATGTACAAGCTCAGGATCCCGCATGTGGCAGGCATGTGCTATACCTCTTGCGCTGTTTCTCCAGCCTATGAACTGTTTTAATTTAAAGCAGACAGATGGTAGTAAACAACAAAAATCAATGTGACTCTCTGAGGTCAGAAGCATTATGAGGGAAGATAGTAACAGCTCCACGAGTGCAGAAATTTGTTTCTGGCTTATTCCCTAGGGTGCCAGGCACACAGGAAGTGTTCAATAAATACTTGCCATATGTTTGTGTAAAAAGATGGGTGAGCTCCTACACTGCCGAATCTTATACAACCTGACCTTTATATCTGATGGAGGTGTGCCATCATCTGTTTCTACCTCCTCCACACCAACTTTGACGTTAACTCAGCAATTCTACGAAGCTAACTCAGCAATTCCTTATAAAGTCCTTCCCCTTCCCTCCCCACCCCCACACACAATATTTCCTTATATTGATTTCTCCCAGTTATTTAAAAAATCCTACCTGGCATCTGGTTATAAAGGTAATGAAAACAATTTTTTTTAGTGGTAATGTTGTCCACCTGGGACATTGGCAATCTTTATTTATTTATTTATTTATTTATTTTTTTATTAGTGAAACACCATGAGTACAGTTGTAGAGTTACAAATTTTTGTGCTTGGGTTTCCTTTGTACAATGATTGAGTACCCATCCCTCCACCAGTGTCCATTCTCCACCAGCACTAATCCCAGTATCCCTCCCACCGCCCTCATCCCCCCATCCCACCATACCTCTGTGGCAGGGCACTCCCTTTTGTTCTCTCTCTACTTTTGGATACAGTGGTTTGCAAAAGAGGCATTGAGTGGCAATCAAAGCCATTCGGATTTCTTCTTTGAGGAAGTGTCTGTTCATTTAATCGCCCCATTTTCTGATGGGGCTGGATGTTTTCTTCTTGTGGAGTTCAATCAGTACTTTGTATATCCTTGATATCAACCCCTTGTCGGATGTGTATTCGGCGAATATCCTCTCCCATTCTGTAGACTGTCTTTGTATTTTGGTTACTGTTTCTTTTGAGGTGCAGAAGCTTCTTAGTTTATGATAATCCCATTTGTTTATCTCTGTTTCCACTTGCTTAGCCAGTGCTGTGACATCTTTGAAGATAACATTAGCCTTAACATCATGGAGGGTTTTGCCGACTTTGTCTTCAGTGTACCTTATGGATTCCGGTGACATTGAGGTCTTTAATTCATTTTGATCTTACTTTTGTACATGGTATTAGGCAGAGATCTAAGCCCAGTTTTTTGCATGTAGCTGTCCAGTTTTGCCAGCACCATTTTTTAAAAAGGATTTCCTTACTCCACTTCACATTTCTTGCTCCTTTATCAAAGATTAGATGATCATATGTTTGGGGGGGAGATGTCAGTATATTCAACTCTGTTCCATTGGTCTGCTGTTCTGCTTTTGTTCCAGTACCATGCTGTTTTAATTATTACTGCTTTGTAGTAGAGTTTGAAGTTAGGGAGGTTGATTTCTCCCATTTCCTTTTTTCCAAGAATTGCTTTAGTTATTCATGGAGGCTTATTGTTCCATATAAATTTCAGGAGTGTTTGCTCCATTTCTTTGAAGAATGTCATGGGTATCATAATAGGGATCGCATTGAATTTGTACAGTGCTTTGGGAAGTATTGCCATTTTGACAATGTTAATTCTCCCGATCCATGAACAGGGGATATTTTCCCATTTCCTCATGTCCTCTTTTATTTCCTGAAGCAGCGTTTTGTAGTTTTCTTTGTACAGGTCCTTTACTTCTTTAGTTAAGGTAATTCCTAGGTAGTTGATTTTCTGGGGCACAACTGTGAACGGCATTGTTTTCTTCATGTCATTTTCTTCTCTCTCACTACTTGCATATAGGAAAGCCATGGACTTTTGGGTATTGATTTTATAGCCTGCAACTTTACTATACAGATTTCTATGAGTTTCTTGGTAGAGATTTTAGGGTTCTCTAAGTATAGTACCATACATTTGCGAATAGTGAGAGCTTGATTTCTTCCTTTCCTACTTGGATGCCCTTGGTATCTTTTTCTTGCCTAATTGCTATTGCAAGTACTTCCAGTACTATATTGAACAGTAGCGGAGAGAGTGGGCATCCTTGTCTCGTCCCTGATCTTAAGGGGAAGGCTCTCAGATTTTCCCCATTGAGGATGATGCTTGCTGTAGGCTTGTGATAGATGGCTTTAACTATATTGAGGAAAGTCCCCTCTATCCCCAATTTGGTGAGGGTTTTCATCATAAATGGGTGCTGAATCTTGTCAAATGCTTTCTCTGCATCTATTGATAAGATCATATGATTTTTATCTTTTCTTTTGTTGATATGATGGATTATGTTGCTTGATTTCCAAATGTTAAACCATCCTTGCATCCCCGGGATGAATCCCACTTGGTCATGGTGTATAATCTTTTTGATGAGTTGTTGAATTCTATTTGCTAGTATTTTGTTGAGAATCTTTGCATCCGTGTTCATCAGGGATATAGGCCTGTAGTTTTCTTTCTTTTTTTTTGGTGGTGTCTTTGGAAAACAATATAATTTTCTACACGTTTTCAATGTTCTTTTTTTTGTGGTGTCTTTGGAAAACAATATAATTTTCTACAAGTTTTCAATGAACAAGGAACATAGCAATGTGTGTGTGCTCACATATACTGCTTGCAAAACACAGTATGTGTCTTGTAGGACTAACGCCTGATATAACTTAAGTTCTCAAATCAGTTATGAAATGCTAAGAATAGCTTGCAGGGGCAACACTATAGAACTACAAGAACGCTTTTGGAAGTGTTAAAAAGCCTAACATTTTATTTAATCTTCATATCTGAATTGAGAATTGAGAGGCAGACATTGTAATGGCTCCATTTTACAAAAAGAAATACAAAGAAAAAAACTGGCCTGAACACTGTCAGACTGGCTTCTTCCAGGGAGGGGACAGGGGAATCAATACCTTAGAAAGTAAAAAATAATATGCCTAATGTCTAATACACTTCCCACATATCCAAAAATCTGCTTTTAGTCATTCAGTTAAATAGACTAATGCCTTCAGACCTTTCCACAAGCTATCTTTCCTCTGTTTAACTTTTGCTACTTACCTTATAGCTACACTATTCCTTTTATTCTATACAAAAAGATTATCTGGTACTCCTAAGGTCTTATACTGAAAGTCATCTTTTTCAATTTTAATTCAAGCTGTTCTCTGTAGTATATTTCTAATAATCACCTCTGTTAAAACTCTTTGAATTGTATCACTGCTTGTATTTTTTAATCTTAACTTAGTTTTACATTTTAAACAAACAAATGGTATAACAAGTAAAAAAATGTTTTCAGTACTTGAGATTATTTTAGAAAAACTATAAAAAACACTTAATTTATTGCATTTTCATCTTCAATTACAAATCCTAGAATCTCTCACATAGTGAGAGAGCTTAACTCTCTTAACATAATTCCTTCTCTGTAACTCTTCCCAGAGCTTCATATATACATTTTAAAACATGTATTTCGTTATTTCTTCTATTTTTTCTTTTCTGTTTCTTTTAAGTCTCCCTCTCCAAAACCCCTTACACACAGACACACACACAGACACACACCACAGTACATATATTCATTTAATCCTCCTGACAGTCTCTTCAGCACAAAGCTTTCATCTTCTGAAACCTCTAGTTCTTCTATTTCAACTGTCCCCTATTTTGTATTTTATTGCTTAAACAATTTCTATTTGACTTTTAAGAAAGTTTTGCTGGTGCTAGGAACAAAGTTGAAATGGCAGGGTATGTGTCTTGCATTTATTAGGTCCAGAGTTCAAATCTTAGGCACCTTTCTCCCCTTCACAGAGAATGAGGAAAATAAATAAATTTTGCTAAAATTTCATAATCATTGGAAACACTCCTTTCCATTTCCCTCACTATAAAAGAGGTCTTACCTAAGAATATAGCTGTGCTCCTATTTCGCTGCATTTTAGCAGTAAGTGTAATCTACCATTTGAACCAGGTTTTCACATCTTTATATCTGTCTAGCTCAGATATCTATCCTACTTCTTTAATCTACAAACTCTTTAATGAGTGTTTTAAAATATATCCCCAAATATTTAACGAGCGGGTAGGGCGTTCGCCTTACAAGCGGCCAACATGGCCGACCCGAGTTCGATTCCTCCGCCCCTCTCGGAGAGCCCGGCAAGCTACCGAGAGTATTCGATATGCCAGACACAGTAACAACAAAGTCTCCAATGGAGACGTTACTGGGCCCGCTCGAGCAAATCGACGAACAACGGGAGGGCCTTTACCTTTTTACCTTTTAATATTTTCTAACTACAAAATATGTATAGGGCTGATGACTTATATAAAAATGAAAGAAAAAATAGTGCATATCCAAGTTTTATCCCTTTTATTCATTTAGAGACAAACACTGCAACCAAGATTGGCTCAATGAAAATAATATGAAATGGTGACCTGATGATGCCACTAATCTATTATGACAGATTTGGAGCTAATCAGGCAAAGTAAAAGAGAAAACTCAAATATTTTGTTTGTCCTTATTTGCCCATGATATCTCAAAAATCTTCCATGAAAACTCAAAAAGCACTTTAGATGTCTCTTAAAATAGTATAGGCCTGAGGTTTCCAAGTTTATTTGTCCTATTATCCTCTGTTCAGAAAAAAAGATACTTATAACTTCCTGGAAATCTACCTTTTAAAAAAGTGAATGGAATACCATGCAGCTGTTAGAAGAGATGAAATCATGAAATTTGCATAAAAGTGGATGGACACGCAGAGTATCATGCTAAGTGAAATTAGTCAGAAAGAAAGGAATAGACATAGATTGACTGCACTCATTAGTGAAATATAAAGTAGCAAAATATGAGACTAACACCTAAGGATGGTAGAGATAAAGGCCATGAGGATCATGCCACGGTTTGGAAGTTGGCCCAACGTGCTGGGAGAAAAGGCAGCTGGGATGGAGAGGGGACCACTAAGTAAATGATAATTGGAGGGATCATTCAGGATGGGAAATACGTGCTGAAGTAGACTAAGGACCAAACAGGATGGCCTCTTAGTATCTGTTTTGCAAATCATAACACCCAAAATGAGAGCGAGAGTAAGAAGAAACGTACCCGCCACAGAGGCAGGGGGTGGGATGGAGTGAGACAGGTGGGAGGGACACTGGGAAAAATGGTGGTAGAAAATGTGCATTGGTGGAGGGATGGGTTGCTTAATCATTGTATGACTGAAACAATCATGAAAGTTTGTAATTGTATCTCACGGTGATCCAATAAAATTTATTTAAAAAAAAGTGAACTAAGAGCCTTCCCCTCACAGCCTCCCAAATATCACCTAAAGCTTCTATTGCTCCCAAGATCTTTCTGGCATCCTTCATCCCCCACCCACAGGGAAGCGTATCTCCTACTTTGGAAAACAATAGCATATACCAAAAACCTTTTAATCCAAAATCTTATTATTTCAACTCCAGAAAGCTCTACTACTTTCTACAATTATTTTTAAGCTAAAAACTATTACCTATATTAAAACATCCACTTTAAAACAGTTTTGTAAGGACCGTTTCATGTTACTAGTTTTTAGGATAATGAATAAAGAAATATGTTCCTCTAAGAAAAATATATCAGGAAAGAATTCTGTCATAGTATCTAAAAAACCCATTATGATAAGACCTTCTTCATGGCAGAATTTTGGAAAAATGTCACTTTATTTGACTGGTCCTACCTAATAATACAAACAGATTTCATGGTAATTGTTTTAAATGTCATAAGTATAAAATTTTTCTATCTTTTGCCTTATATGCTTACCCTAATATTTTCTTAGAAAATTTTAAATGTAAAATATATGTATATATACATGTATAATGGGCTGGAGTGATAGTGCAGCAGGTAGAGCGTTTGCCTTGACGCAGCTGACCCGGGTTCGATTTTTCTGCCCTCTCAGGGAGCCCAGCAAACTACCGAGAGTATCTCGCCCGCACGACAAAGCCTGGCAAGCTACCCATGACATATTCGATATGCCAAAAACAGTAACAACAAGTCTCACAATTTGTTGTGAGATGTTATTGGGCCCGCTTGAGCAAATCGATGCACAACAGGAGGACAGTAGACAGTCCTGCAGTGCTACAAAAATAATAAAGTAAATTTATATAAATATATATACACAAATGTATGTGTGTGTGTGCATACATGATATACACACACACACACATATTAGCCGTCACACCTGATGATGCTCAGGGATTACTTCTCGCTTTGCACTCTGGAGTCATTCCTAGCAGTGCTCAAGTGCTCAAGGGTGAACCATCTGGGATACAGAGGATTAAACCTGGTAGGTCATGTGCAAAGTAAGCACCTCACTGGCTGTACTATTTCCCCAGGCCCCTCACTATCTTTATCTTATTTTATCACTGCCTACATAAATAAGCCCAGAAAGGTTATCCACCAAGCTTACATCTTCAGAATAGGACTCTGCTTAGTAAACTAGTTGAAATCTCATGACATGAAGTCTCAAATTAATTTTATTTAGAACAGAATATTGTACATAACTCTACTTGCTGTTTCAGGACTTCAAGATTATTTTCAATAATGGCATAAATACCTCTGAGATGAGAAGTAAGGGACATGAAGCAAACATTGCATTCTTAAGATGTGGTTCATAAAGATCTACATTCTAATAACTCCTTTCTTCACCTATGTTTTCTTCTCCTAAAATTCACCTTCATCAGAAACATAAGGTTCACTACTGCATTATTTAAATTGCTGTGTCAAAAACTCTGCTCTTCTTAAAAGAAGGGAGACTTCATTGAAAAGAACTCATTAATCTTTAGCAAAGAAAGTGAAATGCACTCTTTGATTAGCATATTCATTTATCTGCAAGTTTTATACAGATTTTGTTTACATTTGTTACAGAAATTTAAAATGCAAGCAATTATGTATTGTAAAGAAAAACACTATCATATTCAAATCTGTTGAAAAGATGATTCTGTCTCACAATACAGTGCATTCTTGGAAATCATGAGATAAACTGTTTTGAAAGGTCAGGTGTGCATTATAATTCCAATATTCACTTCTGGGTCATGCTTGAGATACTATACACACAAGTGTGAGTCAGTCTCACTTGCTCTTAGCTGTCTTGTATTATTATGAAATGATGTTTAAAATGTCATTGTTACAGGAAGTATAAGCATGCTAATAAAGACTATTCAAAGATACAAGTGACATATTTGCCTTTTCAGCTAAATATTAGCATAATGTTAACAACCATCTAACACATTTTTTGCTGCACTATATCAAATGAAAAAAATTAAGGTAAGTTGAACATCGTATTAACAACTATAAAAACTATAATAAAATATGAATTATAATTACTAGATAAGTCCTTTCTGATATAATTATCCTACATGCTATCTTCTAAAATACTACATAAATAGGTTTCAACTGGAATCTGTATGGTAAATTCGCAGTTTAAAAAAAGTCAATTATATATTTTTATATATTTTATACATTACATGTATAATATATTCAATAAAAATGAGTTGTTATTTTCTCCTAAATCAAGAACTTTGAAGCTTCCATATTAAAATCAAGATTCAATGTGTGGTAAAATAACATGACCTATAGTTTAATTTTTCTGACCTCTGTCAAATGTCTGTAAAATAAAGGAATTTCACAAATGCAAACTATACAAGGTTATCCATCAACATCACACCTGATAAATGTTTAACAGCTCATAACTACATGAGGGAATTAAAAAATAAAGTTATGAGTGCTTGGGTTCTTTTCATTTTATACTTTGAGAAATAAAACAAATTTAGAAATCTATATTTTTTTGATTTTGAAAAGCAGGAATAATTATTTGGGTATTATAGAGACCGACAGTTTTGGGCTTGTAACTCCAACCTTTTCACGAGGCAAGGCTGAGACCATTACAAAAGCATGCGATGTTGAGTATAATGAATAGATATCTTAAGATCTTTTCTTCAGACCCAAGGAACAGTCAAGGCAACTGCTAATTATCTGTAAATTGTGTTTCATACTACTAGCTTCAAGAAATCTCAAACTCTACCTGGTTCTCCTGTGTGCTCTTCTGTTTATTCAGACAAAAGGCCCAATACAGAGTATATACAGATGGTCATAAGGAAAATGACAAGTAAAATCCGTGCATGAGTTATCAGTACCGAAACTGGAGGAATATCTTTATGAAGAGAATACAGATGTCTGTGTCTGCAATTCCAGAGTGAGCAGAATAGAGAGAAATGAGGACACCTGGCTTACCTCTGGTGTGCCAAGAGCATGTTCTCCAGCCAAAAGCAGCATGCTCAGGCCTCCCATCTGAGTAGGATCTAAACAGGTTAAAACAAACAAGCATAAATTTAAAATCAAAAGTATGGATAATCCAAATTTAGTGAAAATAAAAATCCTCACAGAAACTACTGATTCCAACAGAACTACCTAAGACTTTTTCCAGAATATTTAAAAACCTGTTATGTAGCAATAATCCGTATGTATGTTCTCAGTACTAATGCAACTGTGAGTCATTTAAATACTATGATTTTCTACCATCCCACACTTCACTTTTGACAAAACCACTGGGTTATAACATAAATTATCTATGAACTGGAGGCTTCTTTTCCTTACTGAATAAGTTTAAATGATTTTCTTTTAAACAGAAGTGTTTATGATTGTTATTCTCAAACAAAGAAACAAACTAACAAAAGAAAAATCCAGGTTACTAAGCTAACAAGAACAGAGAATTTACAAATGGAACTCCAAAAATCTAGTGAGGCTTGTTCAAATAATATCTTTAAATTTTCCAAAACAAATTTAAACAATGATCTATCTATCTATCTATCTATATATCTATCTATCTATCTATCTATCTATCTATTTAATTTTCATTAGTGAAACACCATGAGGTACAGTTGTAGACTTACAAGTTATTGTGCTTGGGTTTCAGTTATACAATGATCGAGTACCCATCCCTCCACCAGTGCCCATTCTCCACTACCACTAATCCCAGTATCCCTCCCACCCTCCCTCATCCTCCCATCCCCCCCTGCCTCTGTGGCAGGGCACTCCCTTTTGCTCTCTCTCTCCTTTTGGGTGCTGTGGTTGCAAAAGAGGCACTGAGTAGTAATCATGTTCGGTCTATAGTCTACTTTCAGCATGCATCTTCCATCCCGGGAGGATCTTCCCAAAACCTTTTATTTGATGCTCCCTTCTCTATCTGAGCTGCCTTTACCCCTAGAGTGTGCGGCTGGCCTCCAAGCAATGGAGTAAACCTCCTGGTATTTATCTTGGCTATTCTTGGATGTTAGTCTCCTATCTTGTTACTTCATGTTCCCCAGATGAATGAAATCTTTCTATGTCTGTCCCTCTCTTTCTGACTCATTTCACTTGTCATGATACTTTCCATGTAGTACCACTTGCATGTAAATTTCATGACTTCATCCTTTTTAACAGCTACATAGTACTCCATTATGTAGATGTACCAAAGTTTCTTTAACCAGACATCTGTTCTCAGGCACTCAGGGTTTTTTTTTTTTTGACATTTTAAATCATGCAAGTCTATAGAGTCAAGACCTTGCTTGAAATAACCAAATATCTTTATTTTTATTCTATTAAGAGTCGTTACTGGGCCCGCTCGAGCAAACTGACGATCAACGGGAGGGCCTTTACTTACTTACTTACTATTAAGAGTCAACAGAAACAAATTAAAAAAAGTATTAGACTTATGATCTAGGGTTACAGCAAGGGTAAGACAAGAAAACTATATCCTTTCTATTTTTCTTAAATGAATTAATACATGAAACTGTCCTAGTATACATAATCAATAAATACATCTTTAATTTTAGGAATCTCACTACAATTACAAATGAGAATGAGACTTAGAGTTGTCTGAAGGCATGAAGGTGCTTTTGTTCTCTTTAAAAATATTTTCTTAATTAAAAAATTGTCCTTTTAAGTATATCTTTATACAATCTGTCTTTACAACTCAAGAGGCAACTGATCATGAATCACGACCTTCCTGTTATTCGTTGATTGCCTCGAGCAGGCCCCAGTAATGTCTCCTTCATCCTAAGCCTGAGATTTTTAAGAAAGAGCTATATTCAAGGCTCTTTAGGAGAATGAGACCCATCATTGTTACTGGTATTTGGCATATTGGGTACGCTATGGGGAGTTTGCCAGAATCTGCCGTGTGGGCAGGTTACACTCGGTAGCCTGCCAGTTTGCCCAAACTGATCACATATGGTCAAATATTAAATTTCATAATATGACTGTAGCACTGTAGCACTGTCCTCCCGTTGTCCATGGCTTTGCTCAAGCAAGCACCAGTAACATCTCCATTGTGAGACTTGTTACTGTTTTTGGCATATCGAATACTTCACGGGTAACTTGCAAGGCTTTGCTGTGCAGAAAGGATACTCTTGGTAGCTTGCCAGGCTCTCCAAGAGGGGCAGAGGAATCAAACTCAGGTCGGCCCTATGCAAGGCAAATGCCCTTCCTGCTGTGCTATCACTCCAGCCCACTAAATGACAAAGAATAAAAAATAATTTCAGAAGGAAAACAGAAGTCACCAAATGCTCAGTCACTAAATGAATAAGTCAATGAGCCAGATGTGAAAGGTAGTAATACAGGAAAAAAAAATCAAATATCTAATACACGGGAACAATTGGCTAATTTGATGAAGCAAAACTCTTTGTTATCTTAAGATTCCATTCTTCATGTTATGTTTAAAACTATTGTGACTGTTAAAAGGGACACATAAATTTAAAAATAAAGATATTTTTCAGAAAGAGAAAATGAATTTAACAGAAAGTAAAAATTTAATTTGATTCTTTGAGCAGCTAACTACCTTTATAGCTATCATTCTAGAGATCATCAAGTCTTAAAGCCTGATTTTTAATCTAAAATATTAGTCCAAATATAAAGTAAAATAGCATACATAACAATTTAGTAACATATAATGTAGCTTTGCAAAAATTCTCTTTATACATACAAAAATAGATCAAGAAATTATCTGTATCTTTTATGGTATTCATTGTGGTGCAAGGAAAGTAACTAGAAACTTAAAAACATGTTTAAGCTTTATTAAGCTATACAATATACTAACTTAACAAAGGTTCTGATTGTGGATCTCCAAAATGTAACCCATGACCTTGTGTAATCTTATGATAAATGAAAGTATTTTTCTTCTTTCCTCTGTCTTTATTAATTTCTGAAAGCTGACAAATATTTTTGCTCAAGTTTAAGGTCCTAGTTAAAATTAACAGTAAGATAGTTAAAATGGACCAAAAAGGCATTTCAGAAATAATGCTATCTTTCAGAGTTTTGCATAATTTACTGTTATTTGATTTGTAAATTGCAGCTGTATTGCAAAAAAAAAAATCTGCACAAACTAATCTAGATTTAGAATTGGAGAGAAAAAACAATGATGGTCAGAGAATTTAATTAAAAGCCAACCACCTATATACTCTTACTTTTGGTATTGATAATAAAATGTTTTCGAATATATTCCATATTATCTGAAACTTCACAGAGTTCAACAAGATAGCAGCACCTGAACTGAAGCTTAAATCGCATGCAGTGAGAGCTTTAAAAAGAGCATTTCTATGCTTTGACTCTTCTAGGACTAAGAAGTATCATTTTGGAAGTTCACCTGCATTACTTATACAACAATACACAATCACCTGAAGACTTTGCTTCCCAAGAATGCTACCACTGAGACTGAATTTCTTAGCATTTATATGACACCAATACAAATGGTTATAAAGAATCACATAATGAACCATTATCTTTATACTTATGAACTATTATAAAAAATTAACTCTCATCAAATTACTACTGAACTTGCTTTCCAAGGCTTTTGATATTGCAAATGGTTCAATGCTCAATTTGCTTCAACTAATGAAACAGGAGTTTATAGCATAACACCATTGCTTCCATTCTGTTCAATGTGTGCAATTTTTACTTTGATTTTTACATTGTTAATAGGCAGATAAGAAAGTTATTAGCAAAGTGAATCTAAATACTTTAATTTTTTGGTAATAAATGCTTTAGCATTCCATACCACCCAAGGAGTATTAAAAGTCCCATAACAAATGGTGCCATCTGGAACTTTAAATTTGCTTGACCAATTCAGGAATGAGAGTGGGAGAAGGGGGCAGGACAGAAATTCCCTCTAAGACACAGCTGTCAGATCCATCTCAGACTTGTGATGTGTGTTCATATTCTTTCTTCCAATGTTTCAGATCCCAGATGGTCTACATAATTGTGATTTTTAAAGAAATAGCTTAAGAGTGTGTATGTGTGTGTAAACTATTTTATTACACGAAAGCATTCCTCATTGAGCTTCTGATAATCTCCACATTGCTGTCTTTGCTTCATAAATTGTTTATGTCAGAATATCTCTCTCTGTCTCTGTCTTCTTTGTCTCTCTCTTTCTCTCTCTCTCTCTCATACACACTTACTCTAACACTGGTCTATATCTTCTTTACTTAATTGTGAATATACATTCTATACATGTCGTATTCCTAAGATTTAATACATATGTCTTTGTTCCACAATGGTCCAAAATTAAGTGCAGGTCAGAGAGTACAGCAGGTAACATGCTTTCCTTGTACATTGCTGGCCCATGTTTGATCTCTTGTACCACATATTGTCCCCGAGCCCTGCACTGAAAGAGCAGAGTAAGGAGTATGTCCTAAGTACCACTGGTGTGGCCCCCAAACCAAACCAAACTATGTTCTTCTCTCTGTGCTGCACACATAGATGCAATACTATTCTGTACTTAAAAAACAGGTAGAAATAGTATTTGAACTCACCAGCCATCCCAAAATTGAGCTGAGGCATATCTTCAGTCTTTGCTTTCTTAGGGCTTGGCAAATCTCTTGAAGAGTCAGATGGGAAGGCCCACAGCTTCTTTCGTGGATTGACAGTGGATGTTGGGGATTTCACAGGCTTGTTAGTAGTAGGACACCATTTGTAGCCAGGATTTGCTTTCATAAATGCATCTTTATACTATAAATGAAGGGCAAACAAGAGGTTTTTAATTAACATATAAGTTAAAAAAAAGTCTTAATAGCTTTGCACCTCATCTGATCCCATAGAAACAGAGTGATAAAAGTACTTTTAGTTTAACTAGTTATTGTGGTTTTCCTCATAAAAGAATGGCAAACTGAGCACAGAGATTTAAAATAGGACATGGATTTATCTACCAGAAAGTACATTTAAAAGTTATGGTAGAGAGCTACATTTTTATATTTTTGATCCTCTACTTTTAGTAAAAATAAAATTATCTAAGGTTGGTGGGAGGAGCTAGTTATTTGTAATGGAAAAATCAGCAACTGGAGAAAAAAAAATTCACAGTTCACAACTTACCACTACAAATTAGGGCTACAGTGACCATGGATAGGTCATAGTTCAGAGTTTTCAGAAAGGGAGAACATTAACCACATTGTCATTTCAAAAATTATTTTAAACATTGTACAGTATGTCACATTTTAAAGAAGGGACTAGGTTCACGACACAAAGTGTGAGTCAATGCTGGGGGTCCAGAACCAGATTCCAGCTACTGCTTAATCTGGTAAATATTATTTTAAACATCATTACATAAAGTAAATGCAGGAAAACTTAACAAACCAGAGCCATCAATTATGGGACAATTACACAAAGATAAAGAGTGGGGGGGAAAAACAACCAGAAAGGGCAAACTCAAACGTAACTTTTCCACTATCTGAAGACACCTGGTCATGCAGAATAAAGTCCTGATGACATGGGTTAAAAAAAAACCTGCCCCTGCTCTTAGCCAGCTGTAGACAATAAGCAAGTTTATCCTCTCACAGCCTAATTTCTCCTTCATAAAGCATAGCTATACTAGCCAACATTCTAGAATTTTGTAATGAGCACACATAATCACAAATGTAAACATGCTGAGAGTTGTATGATATTAAATTAATCCACCAGAAACTTCATGTCTTTACTTGGAGACTTCAGTCTTCATTGGCAATATTTCCCTTCTCTATTTTTCTGTGGTTTCTCTTGTAGGGCTGATAGTGATCTTTCTCCCAACTCTACCACATTTCCCCCGTTTTGTGAAAACAAATCGAATGAAATATATGTACTACTATTTATTAAATATTGCCAAAAGTTCTATCTCATGGTTAAACATACTTTCCATGTATTCTTCAACTAGCACATTATTATTACAAGACGCTTTATTATATTAAAGCAGTTCTTTCAATCCCATTGGCTTGTTTCTTAAAATGGTCATTCTGTGTAACATAAATTAATTTGGCATAAGTCTCCAATAGATTTTAATTTAATCTAACAGGGGAAAAATATTTTCATCCTTAGTAAAAGGCAAGTTTATAATTTTGTAATACAATCTGAGTAAACTTTAAACCTACCACTTCACGTTAAATCATATATATGAAAATGGCACTGCAGAAAACATATATCGTTAACAGTGAGTCAGAATTATTTCAAAGTTATCAACTCAATATTTTTGAATAAGCCTTAAAAAATTAAAAGCTGTACACTGTATAGGAACATATAACAGGAAACATAAAACATAATAGGACACAGTCTCACTCTTCGTAGAAAATGCAAGAGCCAAATAGAATTTACTATCACCTAGCAGACCAAATCTGGAGGTATCCAATATTATGTAAGACACCTTACTCAGTATATTCACGTGCACTAAGGATTTACATATTAAGCTGAGGCAGAAAAATAGTCTTGCCTGCTGTCTGGAGGTAGAAAGTGACAAATGGCAGGCTGAAGTGAAAATGGAAGTAGCAGACACATGCATCATTATTGTACTCCAGTAAAAGGCACACAGTCTGGGTTTGTCAGATGAATGGTCATTTGGACAAAGGTCACCACTCTATAAAGTGGCAAAAGACTTTCAAACAAACTAATCAACATATTGTCATGAGAACATTCTTTTATTTCTGTGTGTGGAAGTTTAGGTTTTTAAGATGTGCCCGTGGTAAAAGACACTGAGCAAATGCTTCTAGCTTTCAGATTTCTTGTTTCACAGGTGGCTCCTCCATCCTGTCAATGTTGATCTGCGAGATGAGTTATCCCCCCATAGTCACACATTCTATTTCTCCTACACATATTTCACCCACCCACTTCCATTTCAGTTAATTTTGAGCTAGAGACACTAATTAGACACCAGGAATGAAAAGAATGAATTAGTATCTGCTTGCCAACTGTTTACAATTCACGGTTATACAAAACAGATTATTTCTTTTTAACACACAATCTTGTAAGTTGACTTCTAGGATCAGACATAAAACATGGCTTTTCAAAGGATCATCAGAGGGACAAAAAACTGAGGGGAGGAGAAGAGCCTGGAATGTGTGAAGCTTTGTGGGAAATAGCAATTGAGAATTCACTATGTGTCAATATTCTGAAAGTGCACCACTATATCTTTCAGATATTTAAACTATGTAAATGTCTAATACCAAGATAACAATCAGTAGTTCAACCAGATTTATATGCAGTAACAGGGTTATGAATAGAAGAGAGAGAATGACCCTTGTTCTTGAGGATTTTAAATTTAGCTAAAATTACCATAAATTCACATCAAGACACATAGCTGAACACAAGTGTGTGCACACCACAAGGAGGGGAAGGCAGGAAGAGCCGGAGGAGATAAGGATACCTATCTGCCCTTGGAACTTGGCACCTCATCAATCACTTGCTCTGATTCAGCTGCAAGAAACAACAGAAAAACTTTATCATTTGTTGTGAAGAAGTTAGTATAGAAAGGATTATAGAGAAAGCTAAAGAAGGATGAAATGAGGGAAGATTCCACACAGTCTGAAGCAAATAGCTGAGTGAAACTATTAACATGTGGACAAAAAATCTCTCATCATAGGACTGAAAGGGTCAACCGAGTTAAGTCTCCCATCTGTATCCCCAGTGTGGGGGATATTCATGTTGCGGGTGGAGGGGAGGCTCAGTTTTTCTTCAAGAACATCAATCACAGGCTGTTGGAGCTATCTCAAGAAAACAAAATCTCTCCTGAAATACTGATTTTCAAAATCTTCCATTAAAATAAAAAATTCATCTCATGGTTTCCATTTTCTTTTCCTGCAAATTTCTTTTTTTTTTCTTTTTGGGTCACACCCGGCAATGCACAAGGGTTACTCCTGGCTCTGCACTCAGGAATTACTCCTGGCGGTGCTTGGGGGACCATATGGGATGCTGGGAATTGAACCTGGGTCGGCCTCGTGCAAGGCAAACGCCTTACCCGCTGTGCTATTGCTCCTGCCCCCACCTGCAAATTTCTTAACAATTAGATAACTATTACTAAATCTACTTATCAAAGATAAGTTCATGACTTATCAAAGACACTCAGAAAAAGCTGGCTTCTGTTTCTTGGACTCCAAATACATTTTCGTTAGCAAAAATAATAAACTGCCTTTAGTCAGCAATAGTATTAACTGAATAGTGGAATAGTGTTTTGACATATATATACATATGACAATGACATTATGATATAACAAAAGAAAGTATTTTATTTGTAAGAATGGAAACTCAATCTTTAGAAAGGATCTTAATATCAATGAAAAATATCAACTGTACCCCAACTGTCCGCAATTGAGGGACAAATGTCTCTAAAATTAAAGAAGTAGGAGTCGGACTGACAGTACAGTGGGCAGGGTGTTTGCCTTACACATGGCTGACCTGGGTCTGATTCCCAGCATCCCATATGATCCCCCAAGCACTACTAGGAGTAATTCCTGAGAGCAGAGCCAAGAATAACCCCTGATCTGTATAAATAAAAAAATGCTGATTCTGGTATAATTATGTGAAATATAACTATAAAATAAAATCTATCAGAATGTAGAAGATTAAACAGGAAATCATCTGAGTTTTATTAAAGTTTACATTTAAAAAATTTGTAATTGTTCGGGGCTAAGTACAAGCAAAATTTAAGTCCTGATATAGCTCTATCTCCTAACGTTGGCAAGCAGAAATCACATCATAGAAAGGTGAAAAAGAAGAGTAAGATATGAGAAGAGGCACTAATTTTTTCTTCTTAGTTCAAAAACCTTTTCTATGCAACTTCTAAAAATATATATTTTAAGCTCAGTAGGAGCTTAAAATAATTTGTATTATTATGCTAGACATTTTTAATGGGAATAAACTGAAAGCTTTTACATGGTAGAATATTAATCTATCATTTTGACAGAATAAGCATATCATAGCTATACCTGAGAGGATAAACCAGTTCAGTCATTCCAAGAAATATTATACATTACAACAAGTGATGAAACTCAGTGACCCGGGCATTGTTTACTCCACCGTTGAAAGCCATAAAGAAAATACTGGACACAAGAGATTTGAATATCGCTATGATTACCTAAATTGGCTGGAAAAATTATTGTAACAACAACAGTAGGAAATGTTCTGCAATAGAGGCAGGTGGGGGGTGGAGGGGGAGAACTGGGACAATGGTATTGGGAAATGTGCACTGGTGAAGAGACAGGTGTTAGAAAATTGTGTGACTGAAACCCAATCATGAACAACTTTGTAACTGTAAAGAAAAATAATGTCATTTTAAATAAAAAAAATAAAAGAGGATAGTAGCTTACTACTTGCTTGACCTTAGGGAAAACACCCAGTGCAGATGAAGCTAATCAATGTACACATTCTATCTCATAGTCTGATCTTACCAAGTAAGTGTATGTGTGTGTCTACCAAAGAAAAGGGCTGTTTGTATATATGTGTGTTAAAAGGTCACTCATAAATTGCTTTAATTTCCCAGATCCTCCTTTCTCCTCTTTGTACTGTTTCTGCTCTATCTAAAGGTCAAGAAATATAATTCTCTAATCTGACTGTGAATTAATTATGATCATTAGTTTAAGTGGTAAGTAGAAGTTTCTAGAAAAAAAACCTACAGAAATGCACTATTAGAGTTTATAAAGATACTGAAAAATAAGTAGAATAGTTTCTGTGCTCCTCAAAGGCCATCACAAAGCCGGTAATTACAACCAGTGAACAGCCATACTTTCATGCACACTGCTAAATTGAAGAAACCAACCAAGGGTCAGAAAGAGTATTCAAGGGTATGGCACATGCTTTGCGTATTGCTGACCCCAGTCTAATCCACGGCTCCATACTGTCCAATAGATCACTCAGGAGTGATCCCTGAGCACAGAGTCAGAAGTAAGCTCTGAGCACTAATTTGGGTGTGTCCCACCAAAATTAAGAAAGGAAACAAATCCAGTAATATTCCTTAGGACAGTATTTTTAAATTACTTATAACCAATTAATGCTCTAATGAGACTCATCAGGTAAGACTAAAGTCTCATTTGACCGTTTCTGAGGAACAGTACAGATTAATCCTGGGCAATATTTCAAGAAGCTGAAAATAAATCCTAAAATGGTGCTTCTTCTTACCAGATAAACTAAAGGAGGGGACAAGCAAGTAGTAAGGGACTAGATGTAATTTTTAAGAGGCAAAAGAAAATACTCTTCAAAACTGTTGATTTTCAGGCTTTAAAATGGTTTCTTCAGGGGGTGCCGTGCCCAGAAAACATACACAGGGAACTGAAAGAGCACCCCACCCCTCAGCTAAGGTTTCCCCCAGCACCCGGGCCAGAAGGGTTCTGCCAGCATCCATTAGTACTGCATCAGAAGTGGGACTTTAGTTCAGCTTGTGCACTGACTTGGCGAACTCCCTCCCAGGTACAATGTGGCAGAGGGCGTGGCTTCTGGGGCTGTAGCCCTTCACACAGGGCTGCAGTTATTTTCCCCCTTCCAAGTGCTCTGGACTCAGATCTCAATCTCCATTACCTAATTCTGAGGAGAAAATCCTGGCTATCCCAATAACATTAGGCCAACAGTCCAATCTCATCAGAATAACGGTGAACACAAGAAACAGAACAAGCATAATATAAAAGAAAACACCCTCTGAAGCTTTGCTAGAGGCCTCACATAACTCAAAGGGGAACACCAAAGAGGAAAGTAATATTCTAAAGGGAGAAAAGGTGATCACCATCAACCGACTCACCCAGAATCCTTTCTCGCAGCGAGAGGGATACATTGACAGTGAACTGGATGGTACCACCTCCATATTATGACAACAACATGAAGAAACAGTGCAAATCCTGACCACTAGAAGTGGATGAAGAGTCCAGAAGCCTCAATAGGGATGACCCATAAATACGATCTCTCTGATAAAGAACTCAGAGATGAAATGCCGAGGATGATCAAAGACATCCAGTAAATTAAAGGACATGAGGACAGTGGAACAGACAGCCAAGAAAATACAGGAAGAAATGAGAGCAGAAATAAAAAAGCTACAAACAGAAGTGTTTCTAATACAGACTCGGTAGATGAAATAAAAAACTCAGTGGGTGCCCAAAACAGTAGAATGGCTACCGCCGAAGACAGAATCAGTGAGCTTCAAGATGAGCTGCAGAAAGCATATAGGCAACAACATACAATGGAAAAAGACCTTAAAATATCTCTAGGGTGGATCAGAGACCTAGGGGATGAACTCAAGAGGAATAACATACGAGAAAGACAGGGAGGCGATTCAATGAAAAGGCAACAGTTAAAATTGCTGAGAAGCTCCAAAAGCTGGAGAATGTAGGCATCCAGATCCAAAAGCCCGAAGGGTACTGGCTAAAAGAGAGCCTAATAAAAAGACTCCAAGACACATCATAATCAGAATGACAGATACCACGGATAGAGATACAATACTGCAAGCAACAAGGTTAAAGAAGGAAATCAGATACAAAGGAGCACCCCTTAGATTTACAGCAGACTTATCAGAGGAAACCTTCAGAGCCCAAAGACAATCATGGTACACAGTGAAAAAGCTCAGTGAAATGAATGCCTTACCAAGAATACTTTATCTGGCTAAACTCTCGATCAAACTTGAGCGAACGATACACTATTTTCTGAATAAACAACAGCTCAGAAACTTCAAGACTCAAAACCAACCTTAAAAGAAGGATTAAAAGGGCAACTGTGAGACAAGAAAAACCCATAAAAGCACAACACACCTCAACAGAAAGATGGCACAAAAATCCTATGACAATAATCTCTCTCAATGTCAATGTTCTAAATATGCCAATTAAAAGACAGAGAGTGGTAAAATGGACTCAAACCCCGAACTCAACATTCTTCTGCCTATAAGAAAAACATCTGAAGAGTCTGAGCAAACGCAGACTCAAAGTCAAAGGATGTAAAACAATCCTACAAGCAAACAACTCCTTCAAGAGCCAACATGGCCATATTAGTATCCGACAACATAGATTTCAGGCTATAAATGATTAGAAGGGACAGCGAAGGCCATTTGAAAAAAAATAATAAGGGATATGTACAGCAGAAAAAAAATCACACTCCTAAACATATATGTGCCCAATGATGCGCCAACAAAATACTTAAAACAACTGCTAATAGACTTCAAGGAGGACACTGGTAACAATACAATAGTAGTTGGAGACTTCAACACTACCTTATCTATGCATAGATTAGGAAGATTAAAACTCAGTAAGGAAGTATAGGATTTGAAGGAAAAAAATAGAGAGGGGCCTAATAGTTACCACCAAAAACGAGTACACATTCTTTTCCAGTGCACACAGAACATTTTCCAAGATAGAACATGTGCTGGGTCACAAAACATACTTCAACAGAATTAGGAAAATAGAAGTTGTATCATCTATCTTTTCAGACCACAATGCACTGAATATAGAAGTTAATCACACACAGGTGCAGAGAATCAAATCAAACACCTGAAAAATTAAACAACTCAATCTTGTACAATGAGTGGGTCAGGAGGAAATCAAGGAAGAAATCAAAAGATACCTGGAAACGAATGAGGATGAAGACACAAGCTACCAGAACCTATGGGATGCAGCTAAAGCCATGTTAAGGGGAAAATTTATAGCTCTGCAGGCATTTCTCAAGAAGGAAGAAAGGGCCCACAAAAATAAGCTGACTTCACAGCTCAAGATCTTAGAAAAGGACCAACAAAAGGAGCCCAAACCAGGTAGAAGAGAAGAAACAAAACTACCAGCAGAAATGAACGACATGGACCCCCCCCCTTACCCAAAATCTGAAAGATCAATGAAACCAAGAGCTAGTTCTTTGAGGAAAATAAACAAGATGGTAAACCATTAGAGAGACTCACAGAGAAAGAGTGAGAGAATCCTAATAAACCGGATCAGAAATGAAAAGGGGAACATCACAACTAAAACCAAAGAAATTCAAAAGATCATCAGAGCCTCTTTGAAAGTCTGTATGACAGGAAACAAGAGAACTTAGAAGAAACGGATACATTCCTGTTTTCCTACAATCTCCCAAAACTGAACCAAGAAGATCTGGAATACCTGAATAGACCTACTACCATCAAGGAAATTGAAACTGTAATCAAAAGTCTTTCCAAAAACAAAAGTGCAGGTCCAGATGGATACACTAGCAAATTCTTCCAAACATTTAAAGAGGACGCATTGTCAATTCTTCTAAAGCTTTTCCAGGAAACTGAAGAAACAGAAACTCTCCCAAACAGTTTCTATGAGACACATATCTCACTAATACCAAAAAGCAAACAGAGACACCACACAAAAAATAAAATTATAGGCCGATATCCCTGATACACATGGATGCGAAGATCCTCAACAAAATATTAGTGAACAAAATCCAGTAACTCATCAAAAAGATCATACACCATGACCAAGTGGGATTCATCCTAGGGATGCAAGGATGGTTTAACATTTGGAAATCAATCAACATAATCCATCATATCAGCAAAAGAAAATATAAAAACCTTATGATCCTTTCCATAGATGCAGAGAAAGCATTTGACAAGTCCAGCAACCGTTTATGATGAAAACTCTCACCAAAATGGGTATGGAAGGAACTTTCCTCAATATAGTCAAAGCCATCTACCACAAGCCTATACAAGCATAATCCTCAATGGGCAAAGACTAAGAGCCTTCCTCTAAGATCAGGGACAAGACAATGATGCCCACTCTCACCACTTCTTTTCAATATATTACTAGAAGTACTTACAATAGAGCTTAGTCAAGAAAAAGATATTTACGGCATCCAGATATGAAAGGAAGAAATCAAGCTCTCACTATTTGCAGATGATATGATACTATGTTTAGAGAACTCTAAAGCCTCTACCAAGAAGTTCCTAGAAACAATGGACTTGGATAGTAAAGTTGCAGGCTATAAAATCAATACCCAAGAGTCCATGGCTTTCCTATATGCAAATAATGAGAGAGAAGAAAGTGACATGAAAAAGCAGTTCTGTTCACAATCATGTATCAGAAAATCAAATACCTTGGAATCAGCTTAACTAAGGAGGTAAAGACTTGTACAAAGGAAAACTACAAAACACTACTTTACGAAATTGAAGAGGACATGAGGAAATGGAAACACATCCCCTGCTCATGGATTGGGAAAATGAATATTGTCAAAATGGCAATACTCCCCAAAACATTATACAGATTCAATGTGAACCCTTTAGGGATTTGCATGAAATTCTTCAAAGAAATGGATCAAACACTCCTGAAATTCATATACAACAACCCCCCAGGAATAGGTAAAGCAATTCTTGGGAATGGACACTGGTGGAGGGATGGGTAATCATTGTATGACTGAAACATAATCAGAAAAGTTTGTAAATCTGTAACTGCATCTCAGGGTGATTCATTAAAATTTTAAAGAAATAAAAAATAGAAAATAAAAAGGTTTCTTTAAGAGAGAGAGAGGAAGGTGGGGCAAGGAAACTCAATGTTCAGGGGTCTTGAGTTTGCATAAAGTAGCACTCACTCAACTGGTAATGGCAGATATACACTGATGAATATTATGCAAGCATTCACATTCACACCATGTTGTAAGAATTCTCATGGTTCACAAAGAACTTTTAAATTTGGGGTTTAAAATGAAAAGGCTCCACATATTAAACAGTTTTTATAATAAATGATTGCCACAGTGAAAGGATATAGATGGACACATACCAAACTTTAGCAACTAGGACTATATTTCTCATTAGCACCCACCACAGGATCTGGTACATTAAAGTCACTTAGTATTTGTTTAATAAACTTATATTCCAGTAGGGCTGAGCTATTAATGTTAACAAGACACCAACACAAAAATTACCCATGCTTTAATGTAATTTTGAACCATTTAGTAAATAAGTTGAAATAAGTTTCACTTTATAACTAGAAACTAATTGTATAATGACTTTGAAAGCAAATGAACCTTCTATGCTTTACATTAGAAAGGATGTATTTTAAAAAAAAACAACCATAACAGGGCAAATTGTAAGATGCAGTTAAGGTATCTCCTTGTAGTAGATAGGAAAATGAGGGGCAGGGTACACCTTGCCAGATTTTATTATAGTGCTGCAAGGGCAAATACTGTGAATCACATTAAGTAATTAGTAAAGGATTTCCTGTATAAAAATTTCCCCTTAAAATGGCCAGGTTGTTGTTGTTGTTGTTTTTAATTAGCAGAACTTAAGAAAAGGCAAGCAATATACATGGGACAGGCTGCATGAAAAAAAATCAATGAAAAAATAAACTCAACTGTTATATAGAAAGCTAATACTATTTTTAGATAATTGTTAATTTTTATCATACAAGCACAAAAGGCTATTTAATAGAAATATTTTGCTGTTACTGTAATACTAGTGGAAATCTATTAAAACAGGTAAAATCATTTAAGTAACTGGAACTGATTTAAATTTTTTCAGATGCTCTATAGAGTTAAAATCTTATCTATAGTAACAATCTAATGTTGGAGATTATTTAAAAAAGACCCCTCTATAGTATAATTGAAATACATCATATTAGTTGTTGATGTGAAGTCTTCTGTGATCATTAATTACACAGCAACTAAGTTAATCATTTACTCTGGATTTAAATTTCCCTAATAGTGCATAACAAAGTTTTATGTTCTATGTTAGCTTGTTAACAACTCAATAAAACCAGAAAGTTAAAATAATTATTTTCCCACATACTGAGCTGTCTAATAAAATGTGTCACTTGAAACTATATTTTATCTCCTGCTAGTACATCTTTTCACAGAATATAACCAAATGTTTGGGTGGTAGGTGCCTTGATGAGTCAGATTGCAACGTTAAAGGAATATCGTTAAGATTTTTCCTTATACGTTTCATCACAATGATATTTTTATCTTTTCCCTTATTTGCTAATAAGCCCATTTCACAATATATTTTAAAACGTGCAATGAACTCACTTTAAGATTAACTTAGAGGGGGTCAGTGAGACAAAAGAGTGGATAAGGCAATTGCCTTAAAACACCATATATGGTCCCTCAATCCTTGCCAGAACTGATCCCTGAGTGCAGAGCCCACTGGATGTGGCCCCAAAAACAAATAAAAAGAAAAGATTAATATGAAATTAATTTAAAATTTATTTCAGCCTGTTTATAATTTTGGAAAGAAATTTGTTACTGCTACCATTTTGAAGTGATTAATGCCCCACTTTTCTAATCGCTTTCTTGAACTGAAATGCTTCTTACCAACTACTGCCTACACAGTGTTTACATGAACACACATCACAGTACATCTTGTTTCCACTGCCATCCATTCACTTCCTGGTTTTAAATACTCATGCTGTACTTAACTACAAGACAGTAACAAGTCAAAGATTTTCTTTTTATGACAACTGTGTTTATTATGAAATCAAAAGTATTAGAGATGGAAGGGATACAAATCTGTGATCCACTTCTTTATTCTATTAATATTAGAAAAAAAAGCCAGACCTAGAGATTGACTTAAATATGATCATAGAGCTTAAGACTCTTTTCCATGACCTAAATAGGATACCCTATGGCTATTCCCTGACAGTAGACAATGGATTCCTATAAAACCCTCTTTCTTTTTGGTGGTGGTGGGGGTCATACCCGGCAATGCTCAGGGGTTACTCCTGGCTCTGGCTCTGAACTCAGGAATTACTCCTACCAGTGCTTGGAGGACCAACCTATAAAATCCTTTTAAACAATATCACCCATAATATATCAATCATCAGTCAGAAAGATCAATCTCTCATTTGTCAATCAATAAGGAACATACGATGAGAAAACAAACTTCTTAGTAATAAATTGTTATTGGATCTGCCCCAGCATCCACAAAGTAAACTCAGGACTTGTGCAAAGTCAGAATAACCCTTGAGCACTGCTGGGTGTGTCCAAAAAACAAACAAAAATATTTATTTGTATCTTGTTATCTTAAGAATTATTAGTACTTTTTCTGGCTATATTGAGTTATATTGTTTCTTCAGTACTGTGTTTATGGAGAAATTTCTCTTCAATATACTGCTTTGCAATTTTTGCATATAATTTAAACAATATATTCATTCATTTACTCATTTAGTTACAAATATTTGCTTAAAATAGCAGATTCAAAAATGTGGGAAATGCTATTAAAATGGTTAACTGAAAAATGTAAATATATATTTAACTATGGTGCTATGCTGCCCTGAGAGGGGAAGGGTGTCCGTCCCTCCACCTGTTCCCCTTTGTGGTGGCGACATGGTGGCCTGCATCTTTTAGAGCCTAATGAATAGGCAGGTATGAGACTGCATTGACGAGGCACGTGGGGCTTCATGGGATGAGGGGTGGAAGTGGCCCTGCTTCCTGCCATGACAATGCTCTGGGTTGCTACCCTCAAACACCTCCTCTGGTTTCTGATTGGCCATGATTCCAGAGGCACACATACCAATCTCGGAACCCAGGGGCTTCTGGAAATAATCCCTTTAGGTTTATTACTAAAATATCAGAAATCCAAATTCGTGTGGCTGCTATTGTGGCCACACGACATCATATGCTCTTCATAATTAGCAATAGAAAACAAATTTTCTAATGATGTCTTTGTGGCAGGTCTGAATGTTTGGGAAAATTCCAAATAACAATGTTGGGTCTTTTGTTGCAACATTGAATGTGATCAATGTAGACAGAGAGAGAGAGAGTAAAGTAGAAATCTGCCATACAGGCGGGGGGGGGGGGGGTGAGTGGGAGGGGGGTTATACTCGGGTTCTTGGTGGTGGAAAATGTGCAGTGGTGAAGGGACGGGTGTTTGATCATTGTATGACTGACCGGGACTTGAACTGAAAGGCTTTGTGACTGTTCTCACGGTGATTCAATAAATAAAAAAGAAAAAAGAAAAAAAGAAAAATGTAAATATATCAAAAACAAACAAACAAACAAAAAAACAAAGTAAACTCAGGACTCAAAATAGAAACAAAGCTCTTATGCTTTCCTTTAATAGTATATTTTGGATTCACCTTCATGCTTGTAGACTTTAATTAAAGATGCCAGATTGGCTGCTCATGGCTACCAAAACTACTTTCTCATTATAACGTACCTCCTTGGCCATGTCTGTATATTTTTGCTTTTCCTTTGGATCGAGAACAGCCCACCAGTCAGCTAGTATCTTGGTAGCACCTCGGTTATCAAGCCTGGGATGTTCCTGACGTACAAGAGAGCGATGGCGTTTGCAAAATAAGAGAAATGCATTCATTGGTCTCCGGGCTCGCAGTTCTGGTGATTCATCATCTTCAGTTTCACCAACATCTTGTTCTAGGCCATCAGTCCCAAGAAGTTGAACCTATCACCAACCAAAACAAAAGCCAAATATTTGACACAACTTGGACAATTTACTAAGTCTTGGTTTTCTAAACATTTTTTTTCTTAGCTCCATTGAGCAACACATAAATAGAACAAACAGATTTCTAAAAATCATCAATCATTATGAGTTGTTGGTTATTTACTTCTAATGCAATCTTCTGCTTAGTTTCTATAGCGACCTATGCATGTCTCTATTATAGCACAAAAGTAAAAAGTAAAGGCCCTCCCGTTGATCATTGATTTGCTCGAGCGGGCCCAGTAACGTCTCCATTGGAGACTTTGTTGTTACTGTGTCTGGCATATCGAATACTGTCGGTAGCTTGCCGGGCTCTACGAGAGGGGTGGAGGAATCGAACTCGAGTCGGCCATGTTGGCTGCATGCAAGGCAGATGCCCTACCCGCTGTGCTATCGCTCCAGCCCTATTATTATTATAGCATATAATGCATTATGTTATAATTGTTTTTTCCCCCATCTAACTAAGCAATGAACTTCGAAGACAAAGGCTCTCTTACTTGCCTTTAAGACCATAGTGGCAGTTCAAGTCTGGCATAACACTAGTGTTTACTGAATAAATAAATAAACCCATTCAGGAGTTTATGAGATGAACAATAAGGCAAAAAAAGGTAAAGGCCCTCCCGTTGTTCATCGATTTGCTCGAGCGGGCCCAGTAATGTCTCCATTGGAGACTTTGTTGTTACTGTGTCTGGCATATCGAATATGTCACGGGGAGCTTGCCAGGCTCTGCCGTGTGGGTGAGATACTCTCGGTAGCTTGCCGGGCTCTCAGAGAGGGGCGGAGGAATCGAACTCGGGTCAGCCATGTTGGCTGCGTGCAAGGCAAACGCCCTACCGCTGTGCATTCACACTAGCATTCGCACTAAATACACAGATATTAGTTTTTCTTCTTATCTACAACTTGTGAATAAAATATATTGACATAAAGTTAAATAAAATGCAATATAGAACTACTCAATGAACCTATCTCAAGTGGTGCCCCTTAATATAAAATTAAACAGGCATTTAAAATTATTTGAAGAAATATGTAGTGAGTATTAAAGCTTATAAACATAAAACTTTGTTGTGATGTGAAAAGCCTATATTTATACCTTCAAAATCAGTAAACAGCCCTTTTTGTAGTCATGTAATCCAATTCAAAGCCTTTAACCAACTTCTCCAAAGCTCTAATGCTGTTCATCCAATCTGAGTAGTTCACTGTCTCTCCACTGGTACCACTCTGACCTATAGCCTAGTCTTCGTGCTCATATCTTCCATAATACTTCTTGTTCATGGTTGTGCATTATGTTTCTTAAAAGAATCCTCAATAGGGGCTGGAGCAATAGTACAGCAGGTAGGGCATTTGCCTTGCACACAGCCAACCTGTGATCGATCACTGGAATCCCACATGGTGCCCTGAGCACTGTCAGGAGTAACTCCTGAGTGCAGAGCCAGGAGTAACTCCTGAGCATCGCTGTGTGTGACCCAAAAAGAAAAAAAAAATCCTCAAACATAGAATCTCAGTATATATTAAGACTGTTAAATATCTAAAGCTAAAATATGATTTTTTGTTTCTTGAAAATAGCACAACCATGAACACAAGTTCAGAATGCTGACATTTCTTTAATTTCTAGTTTCTTAGCTAGAATCAATAAAGATCAAAGCAGTGGTTATTCTATATTATAAGATAGGGCAGTAGTCCTTAAACTTGACTGTGCACAGGTATCCCTGGTGATCTTGTTTAAACAAAGATAGCTAGGTCCCACTTGCAGAGTTTTTGATTCTGTAGTTCGGAAGTAGGCCTCTAGATTTTGTATTTTTAACAAGTTCCCTGGTGACCCTGCTGCTGCCAGTCAGATGATTACTTCCTGAGACACATTACTATAAGGAAACCATATTCCGATATGCAATGTTTATTGGGTAACTATTACAGACAGATAACCTAGAACAAATCACTACCACAATCCAATTTTGAGTATATATATATATAAATATATATATTTGTCTCATATTTAAATAAGTATTGAAAATACACTGAATTAACAATCAATTATCTTTGAATACAAATAGTACAGAACAATCTTGAATTCATAGATGATTTGGAAATACATTAGGGATTATTATCAGGATAAAGGCTACAGATGTATCTTTCTCATTATGTATGTATACAATCAGTAACAATGATTTTCATTTTCGGAGTTTTTATTTAGCATTTAAAAATGCTAAAGAGCCGCAAAAATCAAGAATTAAAAAATAGGTTAGGTTGGGGAAATAATTACATTTTCCCTTTCCAAAAAGGATAATTTTTTATTTGGTTACTAAATTATAAAACTCAAATCAAAAGCTGGAAAAAAGAGATAAATAAGACAAGATTCTGGCTCAAGGAACTTACTATCTTAGGAGGAATGGGAGAAAACATAGGCAAATTATTATATTTGAAGAAAGATATACAAGCAAAGCCAGTATGATGATGGAAACAAAGATCAGTGAGATCATGAAGCCCTGGTGGATGGGTAAAAACACTTGGAAGTCTCTCTAGAAAAGATGTCGATGGGGTTAAATTTGAAAGATGAATGAGAACGTCACATGGTCAATGGAGAGATAAGGGGCTAAAAGTTGACCAAGAGCTAAATGGCTTGTTTGAATGTAGATATGCAGTTTAACAGAATTGCTATATAAAAGATCAGAATAGGGATACTGCTACCTTAGGTACTCTGAGAAGAGAGTTGGGCAACACCCCACAAAACATAAAGCCAGGAAGTGGTCCCATAGCACCATCTAGTGTGGCACACATTTTTTGAAAGTTAAACCTAAAATATAAAAATTATGTGCATTTAATTCTCTAAGCATGTGGTTTGAGAGCATATGAATCAATAAAAAAAATTGGTTTTTTTTTTCAAGTATGGATATAAAAGAAGTTTTACGCTGTGATCTATATACTAATATAATTACTTTATTAATGAAATTGAGTAAACAAAATTATGTAAGTGATCTAGTAAAACTGAAAAATTAACTGAAAATTAACTAAAAAATTTATCTCTTTTTCCATATATATCTCCACCAAGGGTCCAGTTACAATTTGTACCAAATCAACAATTGTACAAGACTTGCACAATTAGAAGCATGGTTGGATGCAATGGAGAATCACAAGTGGTTTTAAGCCTGGAAAGGCACTGTTAAATTTGTATTTAAATAACTCCTATCACAAATACATCACTGAATCTAACAGGTAGCCTAGAAACAAGCTACACTAGAAAAAATGAAATTATTCCAGGATTCAAGGTTACAAAAGAGACAGGCTGAATCAAAGCTGTAATGAGACTAAAGACATGAAAACGGACACAGTATTTATTAGGAAGACCCAAGAGTGACTGATATCAAGCTGAATTTAAGAGTTAAAGAGGAAAAAGCATTTCTAGCTTGGCTACTAAGATTCCTTCACACACAGGCAACACTTTCCTCAAATAAGCAAAATTAGATCTAGCTAGTAGCAGAGAAATCAGTGTTGAGTGGGAGAGTATCTCGCCTGCATGGCAAAGCCTGGCAAGCTGCCCGTGACATATTCGATATGCCAAAAACAGTAACAACAAGTCTCACAATTTGTTGTGAGATGTTACTGGTGCCCGCTAGAGCAAATCGATGAACAACAGGAGGACAGTGCTACAGTGCAGTGCTAGGGTAATGTATGAACAAGAAGACTAGCATCTCAGTAGAGGTCTCAGCTGAAAGATGAAAAGAAGGTAGTAAGGTCAAGGGTTAAGCTGAAGTGTAGAATAACATTGCCACAGAGAGCTCAGGTTTATCAAATCAAATGGAATAACAATGTAGATATAATATATAAGAAAAGATAATTACTTTTAAGAATACATGTTTCTTACCATACATATTCACTACAGTTTCTAGAATAGTAACAAATAAACTTGGAAGTTCTGAAAAAAGAAAAATGAAATTACCTTGTCAATATCTTCTTCTTCGTCTTCCTCTTCCTCCTCTTCTGAGAAGTCAAGAAGTTTCTTTGCTAGCAAGGGATGCCACTGAAGACACTTTCTTTTTGGTCGTTTTCCAGCTCCTTCTCCTTCTGCTGAATGATCTTTATTTCTATTACTGCCTTTCATTACTGTGACCTGTGGTAAGAAAGAAAAAAGAAACAAAAGAATCTGTAAATTTGATTAAACTTAGTTTAACTAGCTTTCTTAGCCTTAACTAGATTATAGTTTTAACAACTACACTATGTGAGACTCCTAAGTATATTATCAAACATTCATTTTACTGGACTAAATTGAATTAATGAAATTTTTGCCTTTTATGAAATCTACTCTTTTCTACTTCCAAATTCAAAACCCAAATAAAGCTATAGGATGATTATAAGCTAGTCATGTGACCTGTTCTTAGCCACACAGTGTAGTGTTTCTCAAAGTTACCTATCACAAGCGGGGCCTTCTACGGGTTTTCTGATGGTACCTGTCTTAATTTACAAGAATTTTGTATTCTTAACTATGACAAATTTGAGCCAGAGCTTAGAGTGTTAAAAAACACTTTTGTAAGATGACACACATTAAGTAAAAACTAGCTTGTGTGCAGCCACCAGGAATCCAGGACCTGAGCACAGCAGGTCACTCAGCAAGATGAGCACATTGGGGACCCATCTGTGACACAGAAGAAAACCCTAACAACCTTCCAGTCTCAATTGCATATGCACCTCAAGCTGGTAACAAACTCTCAATGTCAATTTCTTATTTGCTTTAATTCCAATTTTTTGGGTATAATATAACTCATTCACTCCTTTGAAGTAAGATTAACACATTGATGCTGGTGCTACAATTTGTGTTAATTAAACCACATTCAAGCGTGAGCCAGCAATGGTATGCACTAGCATCAACATGTTAATACATACATTATTGTTGATACAAACTCAGAATATTCAAATGATACAACAAAGTGACATAAATTTAAATGGCTCATAAACACAAATGCAACTACTGAGATTACAAACTAGGGGCCTTTTGGTCAGTGTTAGTTGGTATTGATCCAAATAATTATAGTAAAGGTAAAGGTAAAGGCCCTCCCGTTGATCATCGATTTGCTCGAGCAGGCCCAGTAACGTTTCCATTGGAGACTTCGTTGTTACTGTGTCTGGCATATCGAATACTCTCGGTAGCTTGCCGGGCTCTCCGAGAGGGGCGGAGGAATCGAACTCGGGTCGGCCATGTTGGCCGCTTGTAAGGCGAACGCCCTACACTAATAACCTTCGAATGTTGCTGAAACAAGGGATCATGACCATGAAATTGCAAATTCCATCCAATATGCAAACTTTCAAAAACACTATGGTACAGGCAAATTTACCCTCTTCATTAATTGTTTCTGAATTTTTTGTCATGTTTAGGTGCTCCTCACTTCAAAAGCAAAACCAGTAATGTTTCCTTCTAGAACATACATGACTTTGTTGTTTAAAAAATGTTTTAATATTTGATTGATCTGAAATTTATTCTTACAGAAGGGATCAAATTTCCTCCATCCCCAAACAGCTAGTCAGATATTCCAACACCATTTATTAAATAATACAGCTTATTATATTCCTTTGAAATACATTATCCTATACTATGTAACCACTGGTGTATGAGTTAATTTCTAGATTCTCTTTCAACAGTTTCCCTCTTTGCTTGTCTGTCCATAGGATTTGCTTGCTGGAGGGCAAGGTTTGACCCCTGGCACCTCCTGGTCTCCTGGCACTTGTGGGTGTGAACCCACCAGTGAACACCATGCACCACCACAGGAAAAAAAAAACCACAAAAAGCAAGGTTAAGAACATCACAGTGGGATGGAGTGATAGCACAGTGTGTAGGGCGTTTGGATTGCATGCAGCCAACCCAGGTTCGATTCCCAGCATCCCATATGATCCCCTGAGCACCTCCAGGACAGATTCCTGAGTGCAGAGCCAGGAGTAAGCCCTGTGCATTGCCAGGTATGACCCAAAAAGCCAAAAAAAAAAAAAGAACACCACAGTATATGTATGTAATCATTCCATTAATGATGGGTATTCTGATGATTTCTTGTATAATCAAAATAATTTTGATAGAAGTCCTTATTTACTGAAAGTTCTATCTAATACAACAAAAGGAGAAAAAGGTTCATCTGACTTTCTTAGCAAGAAATTTCTACTGAATATCTGAAGCAATTAAACAATTTGTGCGGCTAACTCAAGAATACAAGAAGTTACTGAAAACTCTAAATGAAATTAGATATCCAGGGTACTCTTAATAAATGAACAAAGATTTCTTATGAACGGATAGACCGTTTAACAATTCCCATTCTATCTAGAAATAAAACTTGGCACAGGAAACCTAGTTTCTAAAAATACCATTGCTATACAGAGAGAAGAGAAATGGTTATTTTTGTGGTTTATTAATCACATCAGGATGAGCTGCTTGAGTTGTAATTAAACTTGTACAGGATGCCCAATATTTTATAAGATAACACTTTTTGAAAATAGTAAAATCAATCAGTGGGACTATAAGTCAAGGAGCTGTTATCCACTGGATAGGTCAAAGAGACTGCCAATGCCAAGAGGAAAAATGTCATTTAAATTCAAGGTTTTTCACTGCTATTTAACTATGTGTGAATGTATTTAAGTGTACTGTCATTGTGCATATGTGCATAATTTTGATACTGTAGTAGATAAAAGAATATCATGAATCAAATTAACGGATGGCGCATGTGATTTTTCTGTTCAAAACAGTACCATTCATTCTCTTGCCCAACATACTGTTACAATTTTCTATGTAGTGGACAATGCCACTCAGGTACTGTACTTTTTAAAATTTTTTTGATAGCTACCCAACTTCTCCTTTTTCAGAAATATACCAAAAAGGGGGTGGGAGCACTGATAATGACAGAGACCAAAGTTCCTCCTAAATTACAGTAATTTGGGCACATCCTACTTTCCCATCACCAGAACATTTCCTTGATATTTTCCTTTATGCTTTAATGTTTAGGTTGATGAACAAAAGATCAGTATCAGTTAGTTGGGAGGGTAGTTTCAAGTAGCTAAATAAAGCCCTTTCCCTTTGGTCAACTGTGCTAATACTTATTCTAGGAATTATTTCAAAATTAACTCATATAATAGGTACATATTAACCCTTACTCCTCTGAATTCAGATAATCATCTTTGTTTTGTTGGCTTACGTTTGTGGTGCTGGGAACTAGATTCAGGGTATCACACATGCTAGACATGAAACCCGCTAAGCTACATCCCTGTCTCCATATGTTTAATTCTGAATAAAAAAATGTGAAGAGGGACTAAAAGTTATGCATATTGCTGACATATAGACAAAGGCTCTGGTGTAGGTATCAGCAGAAATAAGATTGACAAACCTTAGAATAGTGCCTAGTAGCAGGAACAAAATATTTTTTCAGCATGAATTAAATGCACATGGATAAAGTAAAATGGAGTCAATAAATCATGGGCAAAATAAGAAAAGTAAAATTTATCTAGTGACTATAAAGAACCTCATACTAGAATCTGGACACTTAAATTCGTTAGTTATTACTTTTAGTTCCCTATGGATCTACTGGAAAATTGAAGACAAAAGAGAGTATGTGTTTGTGTATGTGGGGATGGTGTACTATGCTTCTAATTATTATCTAGGAGAACAAAAAAAGGGAATAAAAGATAAAAAAACATTAAAAAATAGAAATGACTACAAAATTTTGTATTTAACCTTACCACAAATCTTGTTTTTACCAATGAGAAAGACAACCTGTTTATTTTTATTGTAACACAGAGCTAACTATATGATTACTTTTCCATTAAAATCTCCACACATGGTAGAGTTTGGATCCTTGATCTTGAACAAGAGAAATAATCTATATGCACTAAAGCTAGCAATTGGTAAAATTTATTAAAAAAAAAAGTCATTCTCTCATTCTGCAATTCTAGAATGACTAGAATCACGTTAATTAACTGTCATGGACTTAGTACTTAAGTAAATATTAGGAATTTATGCTGCTGCGATTGCAAATGATAGAGCCAGAAGATTCCTACCCCAAATAATGACTATTCATTTATCTTATGAAAAACAAACCACACACACTCTATCCTATGACAAGACAGGGGATCCTAATGAGATACTCACTGTACTAAATTAAATATAAGGCAATATCAATAAATTATGAAAAACTTCATCTAAGCATATTCTTTAAATGCAGCAAGTTCATTCAATAAAACCTTTATTGAGGTCAAAGTCAAGGAGAAATTTAAAGAATGTGACAGACAAACAGCAGAAAACAAACACCAGGTGCACGTGCCCCAGGCTTCCTCTAGGACCCTGGGATGCTCAGCATCCCTGAGCTTCTTCCTGTACGTCCCCAGCGCTGTGCCGGTATTCTTTCCCCCTAGGTCAGTTAATCCATCAGTATTCAAACCCAGGACTTGGCTTTCTCCATGCACACGCCCCAAGTGTCCTTTAGGACCCTGGGACGCTCAACATCCCTGAGCCTTTTCCTGTTCATCCCCATGGCTGTGCCAGTCTTCTCCCCACCCCACCCCCAGATTGCAGATTGCATCCCCCGCAACTAGGTACCTGTGGGGGCGTGGCCTCTTCAGAAGTGACCATGGCTTCTGTAGAAGTGGGCGTGGCCTAATTTTGAAGGAACGGACCGTCATGCGGCTGCAGCTAGTTTACTTATACCCAGAAATCTCTTGTAACATCTCAGTCTCCATACCTCCACACCAATATGAAGAAACAATGCAAATCCCCACCATGAGAGGATGATGAAAAGAGTGCAGAAGCCTCACTAGGTGCTACTCACCTAAGAGACATCTCTGAGAAAGAATTCAGATATGAAGTTATGAAAATGTTCAATGAACTCAATGAAACAGTGAGACAGACATCCAGTAAATTGAAGAAGGACATGAAAGAAACAATGGATCGGACAAACGAGAAAATCCAGGAACAAATGAGAGCAGAAATTGGAAAGCTACACACAGAAATGTCATGGATAAAAGATTCCATAGACAAAATAAAAAACTCAGTCTGAGCACACAGCAGCTAAGGAAAAAAAAACAGCTGGAGGGCCCCACAGCTCCCAGAGAATTCTCTGGGCCCCATACAGAGCCGATATCACCAGGAGGCCCCAGATAGGGTAGGTGCTGTCTCCTGGCCTTCTTCAGATGGAATCCCGGTGACCATGAGCTTCTTCAAGCATGGCTCTGGCATGCGGGTACCAGGACTATTCTTCAGAACCATTTTTCTGCACCTCAAAAGAAACAGTGACCAAAATACAAAGACAGTCTACAGAATGGGAAAGGATATTTGCCCAATACCCATCTGACAAGGGGTTGATATCAAGGATATATAAAGTACTGGTTGAACTCCACAAGAAGAAAGCATTCCACCCCATCAAAAAATGGGGTGATGAAATGAACAGAAACTTTCTCAAAGACAAAATCCAAATGGCTAAAAGGCACATGAGAAAATGCTCTACATCATTAACCATCAGGGAGATGCAGATCAAAACAACAATGAGATATCATTTCACACCACAGAGACTGGCCCACATCCAAAAGAACAAAAAGCAACCAGTGTTGGCGTGGATGCAGCGAGAAAGGGACCCTCCTTCACTACTGGTAGGAATGCCAACTGGATCAGCCCTTTTGGAAAAAAGTGTGGAGGATTCTCAAAAAAATTAGAAATTGAGCTCCCATTTGACCCAGCAATACTACACCTGGAAATATATAACAGAGAGGCAAAAAAGTATAGTTGAAGTGACATCTGCACTTGTTTGTTCATTGCATCACTGTTCACAATAGCCAGAATCTGGAAAAAACCTGAATGCCCAAGAACAGATGACAGGTGCCTTATTAAGTCATCTTCAGAAACTTTGGTACATCTACACAATGGAGTACTATGCAGCTGTTAGAAAAGATGAAGTCATAAAGTTTACATAAGTGGTACTACATAGAAGGTATCATGCTAAGCAAAATGAATCAAAAAGAAAGGGACAGACATAGAAAGATTGCATTCATCTGGGGAATATAAAGTACCAAAATAGGAGACTGACACCCAAGAATAGCCGAGATAAGTACCAGGAGGTTTACTCCATGCCTTGAAGGCCAGCCGCACATGCTAGGGGAAAAGGCAGCTCAGACAGACAAGGGAGCACCAAATAAAGGGGGTTGGGAGGATCCTCCAACGATGGAAGATGCTTGCTGAAAGTAGACAATAGACTGAACATGACTGCCACCCAATGCCTATTTTGCAAACCACAGCACCCAAAAAGAGAAAGAAAACAAAAGGGAATGCCCTGCCACAGAGGCAGGGTAGGATTAGGGGTATGGGGTGGGGGTGGGAGGGATACTGGGATCATTGGTAGTGGAGAATGGGCACTGGTAGAGAGATGGGTACTCGATCATTGTAAAACTGAAACCCAAGCACAAAAATTTGTACATCTACAACTGTACCTCATGGTGTTTCACTAATAAGAATTTTTTTTTTGAAAAAAGGAAAACAAACACCAAACTTAAAACAGTAAAAAATCCAAGTTAGTACACTTTTGCCTTATAAGTCATCTTCAGAATTCAGAAGAAAAAAGGGAATCCGATAGTAATTACTTGTAAAGTTATCAACCTAATGGATCTTCTTTATCTGTTAAAATAGCAGTAATAGATCCACTGTAAGAACATATATGGCATGTAGAAGGAGAAGTCATCTATGGTGAATTTCCCCTCAAGGTTGTATTCTATTTCCCTAACAGAGGGGTAGGGGGGAGAGGGAAGTGTAAAGTGTGGAGGGGGACACACAGGGAGTACTCAGGGCTTACTCCTAGTTCTAGACTCAGGGAGCACTCCTGGCAAGACTCAAGGAACCATAAAGGTGCTGGTGATCAAACTTGGGTCAGCCATGTGCAAGGCATGTGCTGTGCCTGGTGTACTCTCTCTCTGGCCCCATCCTCCTCAAGTTTTTCTAGAGTATGAGCAGATGGCATATGCTTGTTCGAACTCAGTCTAGAGGTTGTTCGAAGGAGGTGTCTATTGAACAATGGTCCATATACTTTCCAAGATAATATCATCAAATTCAGAAACAGAAAATAGGATGGAGTTTCCTTCCTTTCGTCAAAATGATATGCTGTCGGAAACCATCCCTTAGTGCACATAAATTTTATAACTCAGATACTCTTTAGTCTTGTCTTACGATTTGGGGATCAGTATTCTTCAATTTTGAAAACACTGTGTGATTTTAACTGTGTCATGGGGGTATTTTGTGTTTAAAGTGTTTCCTACGTGTCCAATAAAATCACATTAAAATCATAGTATAGGAAATTCACATGCAATGAAACAGGAGGAAAATAAGGGAGATCCACAAAATCTCACTGTAGACAACCACACATCTAGCCACATATAAGCCTCTCCTGGGCACAACTAAGATCTTGCAGCTTCACAGTTTCCTTGAGTCTATAGAGAAGACAGAAAACAGAAGGAATAATGACAAAGTAATAATTCTAGAGCTTCCAGTCAAATTAGATATGCTCCTGAGTATGTTCCAAAAGACCCCTGTTGCTTTAAATAATTTTTCTTTCAATCTTTGAAGGGAGTGGGTTCTGCTGCAACAGAAGCTAGCCAGTACCCCAACTCTGAAAAGAGAATTTATCACCTAAAATTTTGCATTTTCTATCAAACCTCTTTTCATTCTGAGCCCCAGGTTAAATATTCCTTCCTTGCTGAAGTTTTCTAGGAAGAGTATAAGTCATAATTCATCACTCTTTGCTCTTGAACATAGCATATTTTGAAGTTCTTAACCTAACTTATCATAACATTTAACAGTTAGTGTCATTTATGCTAATCCTGAACCCCTCCTACCTTCAAGAGATTGTTTATTTCATGGTTTCTTCCTTTTGTGTTCCAAGTACCTAGCATACACCTTGCATACAGCAGTTTTTATTAATTTTTATTATACACATATAACTTCCTATGACATATTCCTAATACTAATTTTTAAAAACAGAGCTAATTTTTATGAAAAAGACCTGCTAGGTTATTTATGTTATCTGATTTAGTCCTGACAAGATACACAGATAGGTTCAACTGTGAATCACAGGTGAAGAAGCCGAGAGTGAAGTAATTTGCCTAGGATGAATGCAGTGATGGAGGAACTAGCACTACAATGAGAAAACCTAACTCAAGAACTTACAAGAGCTTTGTTTGGAAAAAGTGCTCTAATAATATGAAGTCTTCCATCTGACTACTCTCCAGACATCTCCTTCATAATAGCTGAGAGACCATGAAAGTACTGTGAGGGGTAGGAAAACGAACACTTTAGAATTTCCCAGTAGGAAACAAGTGTACATCTTTGATGACTTCGAGGTGCAATTACATCATATTAACTCTCAAACTTTTTGAAGATCAAAGTCCTACAAAGTGCTAATAATTATTATTTCTCATTTTAATGACAATTCTTAACTGTAGACAGATTAGAAGAAAAATGTCTCATTCAATAAAGTGATACTTTCATTTTAGAAGCAAATCAGCACTGTTCATGCAAAGTGTGTTTTTAAATGCACGTCTTATTGAAAAGCAGTAGCTCTTCAAGTTGAAACTTTAACTCTGCCAAGATGTTATCTACATGCTTATCATGAATATTAATAAGGCAGCCACTATTCAAAGGAGGAATTTGCTTTCTGGCAACTCTGGTCTTGATCCCAAACCTCATGAAAATATTATGTATTTTGAGGTATCTAATGCTTATTACTCTGTGACATTTAGCTCTGGGATAGATTAAGATTATTCTTAAAAAATGCAGGCTGCTCTCAGTGACATACAGACACAGAAACCTTAAAAAGATAAGACTTCTTAAGGGGAGAACTCAGAAAGGAAAAATTACTTACAGAGAGAATTCAGTAACAGGTAAGAACAAGTTACCCACTTTTTCTCCCGAAAGTCCAAGTTTAGTAATAACTTTATGGAATTGTTTATTCTTAATCAGAAAAACACCATATTCCTAATCTTCAAAACATTTAGTCTCTTTGATTCTAATTTTATAAAAGTTTTAAAAATATGCACTTATAACATGGTAGGACATAACATTACCATAGCATACCAGACTTTTTTTTATCATTTTTTTTATTAGTGAAACACCATGAGGTACAGTTATAGACTTATAAATTTTTGTGCTTGGGTTTCAGTTATACAATGATCAAGTGACCAAAATACAAAGACAGCCTACAGAATGGGAAAGAATATTCACCAAATACACATCCGACAAGGGGTTGATATCAAGGATATACAAGGTACTGGTTAAACTACACAAGAAGAAATCACCCAACCCCATCAAAAAATGGGGTGAGGAAATGAACAGAAACTTTCGCAAAGAAGAAATCCGAATGGCAAAAAGGTACATGAGAAAATGATCTACATCACTAATCATCAGAGAGATGCAGATAAAAACAACAATGAGATATCATTTCACACCACAGAGACTGGCCCACATCCACAAGAACAAAAGCAACCGGTGCAGACTTTTTTTGGCTCTTTTGGTCACACCTGGGATTGCTCAGGGGTTACTCCTGGCTCTGAATTCAGGAATTACACCTGCTTGGGCAACCATATGGAATGCCAGGGATCGAACCTGGATCAGCTGCATGCAAGGCAAATGCCCTACCCACTGTACTACCTCACTGCTCCGCTCGTCCCCTCCCCCATATCCTTCTTTGGATCATCCACATTTAATAGCAGTGCCCTGTTTAATTTTTTCCTTGACTGTATAACACTCAAAGTTTTCTGTACAATACATGTATTATGATTTCAAATGAATCCCCCCCAAGGACCCCTGAAGGTAAAAACAAGACAGATGCCTTCTTCTAGATCTGTCAGAGAAAGAAAACCTATGCAAGCCATGGAATAGAGGCCCAGAGACTATGTGGTGGATGCAACATAAAAAGGAAACCTCTGCTTTCTTACTAAGCTTTCCTTGCTTTGTAAGGAGGCAGGAGAGATATAAAGCTTGTAAAGAAATACGAGGAGAAGGAAAAATAAAAACCCAAGAAGCATTGTTCAGGAAAGAAGAGAGAGAACAGACAAATTAACAAGGCAACATAATAACATAAAATCAATCATTTCCAAGAAGCGGTCAGTAATAGTTTAAAAAACAAGTTCCAGTAGATTTTTCTTCTTCTTGTTACTTGTCAATGAGGCTCAATCCTCAAAATATTATATAGTGCTTTATCTTATTGGCTCTTGTTTCCTTCATAATTGGTGTGCTAATAGGCACCACCCTGAGCTCATCCTACCATTTTTCTTCTTAAGATCTCTCTCCCAGGTTTCTGGCTGCTACTATGGTCTGACATTCCATCAAAAGATGCCCATCTCAGCATCTCAGGTGGGCTTCAGGGTCATCTTCTTCGTCTGTCTTAGTCTCCCTTAACTCTAAAGTACTAATTATAAACCTTCAGTTTCTCTTTAACACCTACTGATCAGGAGTGAGGGTAATAAAAACCACTGTAACTGTATATGCACATATCTAAATAAAATGCTCATATATATGCATGCATATTCACGTGAAGTAAAAAAATACTTTGTATTTGTTCATTCTCTTATTACAAACCTAGAAGGTAGTATTTGAATATTTCCTTTATATGGGTGAAAAATTGGAGCACAGGTAATACAGTTTTATCTCTTGTAGTTAATAAACTAACAAAATTTCTTTGAATGTATTTTGTTGTGTGGGTAGGATATTAGCATCACATTTGTAAGAACTTGAAGCACAAGCAGCTCACAGAACTTTATTGCCAATGCCAATGAACAATATTTACCGACTCTCTGGTGAGCTATGTACTCTGCAAGCAAATTATACAATGCCAGAAAATAATTGGTGAGTCCTATACAATGAGTACTCACTATATCACCAATGACTTCCTGGGTTCTTGGAAAATGTTATTTTAAGTGAAACAGTATAACAAAATCAGGTACTCAAATAACTCATTTAATTCAATGCTGGCATTGATTTTAAATGACAATAAAAAAAAGTGTTATTTGAGGAGCATTGTATTTGAACTTAGGGAGGTCTGGCTTCCAAGTCCAAATTGTATCATTAAATAAAATGATCTCAACTTGTGCTATATGCTAAGTATAGAACAATTAATTTCTGAAGTCTTTGATATAACTCTATAGAATGCTACTATAAGTATCCCATTTTAAATATGTGAAGTGCAGGCATGGCATTGAAGGCAAGTGACAAAGCTTAAGCAAAGAATCCAACACCATAAAGCAAGTGTATCACCAGAAGTAAAATCTGGATCTTTGTTTTTGTACCCAGAGCCTAAGGTTTCAATCACTTGTCAATAGTTTCCTGCCTACCACAACCCGAGTCATCTGTCTCCTGTTTAACAAATGGTCTGTGAACTCCAGCAAAGTTTTCCTTGCTTACCAATTTCAAAACTTGTTTCTGTGTGTGTGTATGTGTGTGTGTGTGTGTGTGTGTGTGTGTGTGTGTGTGTTTTGGGGCACACCTGAGTGTTCAGGGCTTATGCCGCGCTCTAGACTCACAGGGGCTCAGTGGACCGTATAGGATGCTGAAAAGTGACCTCAGGTTGGCTGCATACTAAGCAATCACCCTGCTCACACACTGAACTCCTTCTCTAGCCTCTTGTTTCTTGTTCCATCTTCTTGCAAAGGCAGATATTCTCGACAGCTCCTTATGCTGCCAATCTATATATTTGTAGCATCTCTTTTTGCTATCCATTCATCTTTTCAATTTTTCTCTGAGAAGCTATGAATAAACTGTCAGCACTAATAGTTCCTGCCAGTGAATACCATCTCTTTAGGTTTATAGACAATCTCAAGGCCAAAGTCCTCTCTTACTCCTCTTCTTCCTTTAACTAATCCTTTATTCATTTCTTCCTTTTCCTCCCCCACCTTCTCTCCTTGCCTTTCCTTTGTACACACTGGTCTCCAGCTGTCAAGCCAGCAGACCACCTTGCCCAAGTCACAGAAGGAGTACCTGAGAAAAACTGGCTGCCTGGTACTACCATTGTTCATAGGCTTCACACTGTAAGTCACTTCTGACTTGGTTCCTAATCTTGGTTCTAAACCCTAGATTAATTTCCTAGAGAGTGCTCAGAACTTGTTCCAAACATGCCAAAGACTCTAGTTTGTCTAGTTTACTATGATTCATATTTACATCTTTGATTTGTAAGCACTTAAAGAAATACCTTGTCTGGGGCAGGCATCTGTCTCCACCATATCCTTGATCAGTACACCAAAAACTGGTATATGAGAACTGGAGATTCCTTACCTTTATGTAAACATCCAAAAAGAATATACAGTTTATCCTTGACTAATGCAGATTTGAACTGCACACATTTACAAAAAGGCACATAGATCAAGTATATATATATATACCTTTTTATATATGCACATAGATGATAAAAGCATATAATATCAAGCTTAATGGGTTGGTTCCAAGCATTGCTCACTGGGCTGAGGGGGTCAATCCTGGTGATATCTGGACAACTAGCCCTGGTGGTTCACTGCTAGCAGGCCTTGTGGAGGGGAGAAGTACTAGGATCATCCTGCAGTGCTTAGGGTCTCCAGGGTTCCAGCCAGTAATGCTCGGGGCAAATTGTGAGTTCTAACTAGGGTTTAAGGTCATGACCACAGAGCTCTGTCCATAGCCCTGCAGATGAATTTTTTTATTAGCTTTTCTTAACATTTTTGTTAGCATACATTATTGTAAATATTCAGTATACAAGAAAAATAACATGCAATATATGGATATGTATGTGGCACAAGATAGGCTTCTGTTAACTGAAGTCTATTAGTAGTTAAGTTTGTTGGGAGTCAAAAGTTATATGCAGATTTTCAACTGTGCCATCGTGTTTGCCATTGCTTACCCTGCTCTGTTCCAAAGTGAACTGTATGTATCTCTTCGAATTTCTCACCATAAATTTAAATCACTGCAACTGGCTTCTTGACTTTGTCCTTCAGCATGTTCTGTACCTAAGAGCCATGCTCTGCAACCATACCACCCTACCACCACACTGGTATGGGGGTTCTTATACCTAAAACTATATTGACTTTAGTTCTCCATATTATAAATATATACCCTACTCCTGTTTCTCTTTAATGACCCTTCATATATTCAGGAAAACCTCCAACTATCCTCCATCACACAAAATAAAAGATTCTTCCTAAAGGGGCAGGCCTCTGTTTCCATCTATAGTTTACGTTTCTTTGCTCTGTTCTCAATCTCAAAGCTACCCGCTCCTAGTCACAGGCTGTCTCCTGGAACTTGCCATCCATTCCTACCTCTTGTAATCAACACTACTTCCTCCTAGTGGAACTGAAATCACCATTTCAGGGCTTAGTTCAAATCTTATCTCAAGCATGTTGGCCTTCTCCAGGTTGAGAGAAATGTTTCTTTTCACAATGTCACCTATTCCCAGTAGCCCACAATGAAACGGCCAGTTTCCCACTTTATATTCCACTTGAGTGTTAGGGGCACCTGTAAGCCTGACAAAGCCAAGTGTACTGAAAGGAAACACTTGTAGGATGAATGAGTTCCAGGTATTTTCCCTCACTCTGTTCCTATCAACTTTATTCTTCCTTCTCATTTGCCATTGCTACTTTTCTGTCCATCTGCACGTGCTCTTACATCCAGTTCTGTGAGCATCTCAGAAACTTCCGACATCTGCTCAAACAGCACACTCAGATAGACACAGTAAAATAGCAGCAATTTTACTTAAATGGGAAGTAGCTTATAGGAAACAGGTAAAAAATTGGTGATGATGAAAATTCTTAAATAATTTTGTTAAGTATGAATAATTTTCACATGACAAGAGAATCAGTTATCCAGTACCTGCAGTCATCATCAAACAATCTCATTTAATTATTTAATTTTCAATGCATCGGGTTTATATATAGCCTTTTATAAAGGGTCACATACATTGTTGTGGCACCAGGTATCCACCTGGTATTTGGGTGAATTCAGGAACCTGACTCATGGAAGGCACTCTACCATGAATCCCAGTTACTTAAATTTAAAAAGTGAGAGGAAGATAGTACATAGGTAAAGGCGCATGCCTTACCATTACTAACCCCAGTTCAGTACCATATGTGATTCTGGCACCACATGATTCTCAGAACACTGCCAGAAGTGATCCCTAACAAGAGGGCCAGGAGTAAGTGCTGAGAACTGCCTGGGACCCAAAAACTAAAAAAGAAATTAAATTTAAAAAATGATCACTGTAGAAGCTGTAGAGATGCATCCAGATTCTGCGTCAGGCTGAGTGTCATATAAGTTCATTAACCGGCCATGATCCAGAGACTCATAAATAAATCTTGAAAAAGATCAACAAGCTGCAGGGATACTTCTAGACCCCAAAGTCACCATCCAGTTAAAAATTTAACTCCAGCAGCATCACCCCATTCAAAACTTTTGAATTCCTGGAGTCATGACCTCACGACAGCTCATTTTCTACACCACTGATGTACCAGTAGCACACCACATTGGATGGCAAGTAAAGCAGAAGGCAAGCAAACTTGATTAAGAAAAATATTAGCCTCAACATCTAACAGCATGTTAGTAATCTCTGTATACAAGGGCTTAATGGCACAATCTTCACACACTTTCTTCTAAGGAAATCTTTTTTGGTAATTTTTAGTGAATTATTCATAACACACAATACAAAATAAATTATTTAGGGCCTGCTATTAGGCAGGCTTGTGTGGTGGTTTGGAAAATTGAAAAAATGGTGGTAAGAAGGTGTAAAGGTGATGGAATTAGCATTGCAATATTGAATGTAATAAATCATTGTGAACAACTTTATAAAAATAAAATAATAAAATTAATAATGATAAAAATGATCAGGAGCGATAGCACAGCGGTAGGGCGCAGCCAACATGGCCGACCCGAGTTCGATTCCTCCACCTCTCTTGGAAAGCCTGGCAAGCTACTGAGAGTATCTCGCCCGCACGGCAGAGCCTGGCAAGCTACCCGTGATGTATTCAATATGCCAAACACAGTAACAACAAAAGTCTCCAATGGAGACATTACTGGGCCCGCTTGAACAAATCGATGAACAACGGGAGGACAGTGACAGTGACAGTGCCCAAGAAATGAGGCATCATGGTTTAGGGACCCTGTTTGTGACTCAGGATCACTACTTCACCCCCGAGGTCAGGTTACTACAGGGTTGCACATTCCTTCACCTATTCATTCCTCCTGCCCTCGCGCCTGACTGTCCTCGCCGCTGGGGCCCCTTGGAGGGGAGTGGGTTGAGCTTTCCTCCCCGCCCCAACCAGGGCTCCGGCAGCCAAAGACCTCCAGGACCAGCCACCACCATGCTGAGACCACTCTCCGCACACATGAAGGTACTGTCAGAGGGACAAAGTCACGCGGGTTCCGGGGTCGAGATCTCCAAGCCTACTCGGATTTGGGCCGAGCATCCTTCACCCAGATCCTCCAAATTCCAGTAGGCGGGGGTCACACCCACCACCTGGCCCCCTGGCGCCGTGTAATCCCATCAGCGGCCAAGACTCAGAGACTATAAAATCCAGCTCCCGGAGGAGAACAGTGCAGTCTCCTGCCCTCGCGCCTGACTGTCCTCGCCGCTGGGGCCCCTTGGAGGGGAGTGGGTTGAGCTTTCCTCCCCGCCCCAACCAGGGCTCCGGCAGCCGAAGACCTCCAGGACCAGCCACCACCATGCTGAGACCACTCTCCGCACACATGAAGGTACTGGCAGAGGGACAAAGTCACGAGGGTTCCGGGGCCGAGATCTCCAAGCCTACTCAGATTTGGGCCGAGCATCCTTCACCCAGATCCTCCAAATTCCAGTAGGCGGGGGTCACACCCACCAACTGGCCCCCTGGCGCCGTGTAATCCCATCAGCGGCCAAGACTCAGAGACTATAAAAACCAGGTCCCGGAACCTGCGCCATCCCGAATGCGGCCGCGCGACATCTTATTATGACATCTTATTATCTCATTCCTACTTTGGTCAAACCGGCAGGCTACCAAATGTAGCCTGCCCACATGGCAGAGTCTGGCAAACTTCCTGTGGCGTACCCAATATGCCAAATACAGGTAACAATGATGGGTCTCATTCTCCTAAAAAGCCTTGAATATAATCTCAGGGCTAGGATGAAGGAGACGTTACTGGGGCCTGCTCGAGGCAATCGACGATTAACAGGATGATTTGTGATTTGTGATTGTGATTCATTCCTCACCATGAACATACAAAGATATCCTAACTCTAGTCACCCTAACCACATAGCAATACACAAGAAACACCTTCAGACTGCAAAAGTCACAATGGGAAAGCAACACAGAACCTTACTCCGGTTTGTCTGAAAGTCTTGAAGTCTCAACTAGTAATAATCAGTTATATAAATTCCCTGATAAGGAATTTAGAGAGGAAGTGACTGAGTATGTTTAAGAAGAAGCCCAGAGAAACAAAGGTACAAACAGCCAATAAAACACAAGTGGATATGAGAGTAGAAATAAGAAAACTACGAACAGAAATGACACAACTGAAAAACTTGGCAAGTGGAATGGAAAAACTTACTTGAAGGCTTGACTGGTAGAATAACAGCTGCTGAGAACAGAATCATTGAGCTCCAAGATGAAGTGCAGAAAACCTCAAGAAAACAGTAGAAGATGGAAAAAAGTTTCAAAATAAATGAAGAGCTGACAGAACTTTCGATGAATTCAAGACAAACAACATAAGAATTACCATGGTCCCAGAGGGACAGGATAAAGAAGCAACAGTCAAAGCCATCATTGCTGAGAAGTTCCCAGAGCTGGAGAGTGCACACACCCAGATCCAGGAGGCCTGACGGGTACCAGCTGACAGAGATCCAAATAACACTCTAAGGCACATCCAATCAGAATGATGAAAAACAGAGAGGTAGAATAGGGAGAGTAAGACCAAAGAGAAAATTATATACAAAGGAGCATCAGTAATATTTTCAGCAAATTCACCCAATGAAACCCTCTGGGCCTGAAAATAGTGGTAGGACTGAATCACTGTATCACTGTTCCTCCGTTGTTCATTGATTTTCTTGAGCAGCCCCAGTAATGTCTCCAACATGAGACTTGTTGTTACTGTGTTTGGCATATCAAATACATCACAGGTAGCTAGCGAGGTTTTGCTGTGAGGGCAGGATACTCTTGGTATTGCCGGGCTCTCCGAGAGGGGCAGAGGAATCAAACTCGGGTAGGCCATGTTGGCTGAGTGCAAGGCAAACGCCCTACCCGCTGTGCTACCGCTTCCGCCCAGTGGTAGGACATAGAGGAAAAAATCAATGAAATGAACGCATCACAATGGATACTTTACTTAGTCAGACTCATTCAGATTTAAAGGAAAGATACACTACTTCATGGGTAAACAACTCAGGAGCTTCATAGACTAAACACCTTTAGATGAAGAACTAAAGGGTTCTTTAAGACAAGATGAATTACAAACACACCAAACTCCTATAGAAAGATCACAAAACTCCATAACAACAATCTCTTTCAATGCCAATTGACCAACTGCAGCAATTAAGAGACACAGTGTGGCAGGATAGATTAGAAAGTTGAACCCAATATTCTGCTGCCTACAAGAAACAACTTTTAATAGTCAGAGTAAACAATGAATTTGAATCTGACTCAAATTCAAAGGTTGGAAGAAAATTCAATTCTTCAATTCTTTACTTGAAGAATTGTCCTCATAAAGGACAACTCCTTCATAAAGGACAGGGTGGCCATCCTATAAGAAGACACAAACTTCAGGCTGTAAAAGACTGTAAGATACAGTGAATGAAGGTCATTTCTTAATGATCAAGGGATATGTATATCAAGAAGAACCCACACTCTTAAACATACACATATCTGAGGAGTGAGCAAACTACGTAAAACAACTGTTAATAGACTTGAAGAAAAGACACTGTTAGCAACACAATTGTAGTTGCAGACTTCAACACTGTTCGGCCACCTCTCAATAGATCAAATAGATTAATTTTAAGTAAGGAAATACTTTCTCTGAAGGTAGGCATGAAAGAGAGTCATACACACACACAGATACATACACATAATATATAATATATATGGCTCTTCATGCCCGAAAAGCCAAATAAACATTCTTCTCCGATGCACATGGGATATTCTCCAAGACAGAATGCATGCTGCATGCTGAGATACAATGTCAAAAGGATAGAAATCATAACAACTATCTTCTCAGAATATGCTGTACCGAAAGTAGAAGATAATCACAAACATGTATGGAGAAACAACTCAAACACCTGGGAATTAAATATCTCATTACCAAATAACCAGTTCTCAGGCAGGAATTAAAAGATTCCTGGAAACAAATGAGATTGAGGACACAACCTACCAGACCTTGTGAGACACAGTAAAAGCAGTATTAGGAAGAAAGTTCATAGCTATGCAAGCATTCATCAAGAAGTGAGCTGACATCATATAAATACCCTTATTACATAAATTGAAAACTGGAAAATGACCCAATAAAGGACAAACAAAACGGGGGAAAGAAATAACAAAACTTAGAGCAGAAATTAATGAACTGGAACCCCCCCAAAATCCAAATAATCAATTAAAACAAAAGCTACAGTTTTAAAAAATAAATAAGATCAATAAATCACTAGCAATACAAAGAAAGAGAACCCTAAGAAGGTGAATGAGAAATGAAAGAGAGGATGTCACACAGATAACCAAGAAATTCATAGAAACATTAGGTATTACATTGAGAATCTTTATGCCACGAAATGAGAAAACCTGGGAGAAATTGATAAATTCTTAGACTCCTATAACCTCTAAAAATGAACCAAAATGATATGGAACACCTGAACAGAAAAATCACATTCAAAGAAATCAAAATAGTAATTAGATATTACAAATAGTAATTAGATATTACCAAAATGATATGGAACACCTGAACAGAAAAATCACATTCAAAGAAATCTAAATAGTAATCAAAAGTCTGCCCCGACCCCTTCCCCCCAATAAAAAAAGCAGGCTCAGATGGATTTGCTAGTAAGTTCTTTAAAACCTTTAAAGAGTTACTGCCAGTTCATTTCAGGCTCTTCCAGGAAATCACAAATCACGACCATCCTGTTATTCGTCAATTGCCTCGACCAGGCCCCAGTAACGTCTCCTTCATCCTAGCCCCGAGATTAGTGCTATATTCAAGGCTCTTTAGGAGAATGAGACCTATCATTGTTATTGGTATTTGGCATATTGGGTACGCCACGGGGAGTTTGCCAGACTCTGCCATGTGGGCAGGTTACATTCGGTAGCCAGGAAATCAAAGACACAGAAATACTACCAAGCAGTTTCTAAGAGGAAAACATCACCATGATATCAAAAGCAGACAGAGACATCACAAAAGAAAATAAAAGAGAAAATTACAGGCTGATATCCCTGATGAACACAGATGTATGTCAAGATCCTCAGGAAAAAACTAGCAAACAGAATTTAACAATTTATCCAATCCCAAAAATCATACACCATGATCAAGTGGGATTTAGTCTGTGGATGCAAGGATGGTTTAACACATGAAAGTCAATCAATGTAATACACTATATCAATAAAAGAAAAAATAAAAATATATGATTATTATCCATAGATGTAGAGAAAGAATTTGACAAGATCCAGCACCAATTCATGATTATAAAAAATAAACTCTCAACAAAATATGAATTGGAGGAACTTTTCTCAATATAGAAAAAGCCATTTACCACAAGCCCACAACAAACATTATACTCCGTGGGGGGAAACTAAGAGCATTGCCTTTAAAATCTGGCATAAGACAGGATGACTACTCTTGCCACTACTCAATATAGAACTGAAAATACTTGTCATAGCAATTAAGCAAGAAAAAAATATTAAGGGCATCCAGATAGGAAAGGAAAATGCCAAGCTCTCATTATTTGTGGATGCCATGATATTAAGTTTAGGAAATCCTAAATACTCAACAAAAGATATGCTAGAAATAATATATTTGTAATGTGACATGTTAGGCTAGAAAATTAATATGCAAAAGTCCAAGGATGTATAATGGAAGAGAGGAGAAATATCTCTTAAAAAACCCAAAAAACAAAACAAAACCCCCCCAAAAATTCCTATTCACAGTTGTGCCTCAGAAAATCTAGGACTTCAGAATCAGCTTAACTAAAGAGGTAAAAGCCCTATATGAAGAAAACTACAAAACACTATCTTGGGAAATAAAAGAGGGTATGAGGAAATAGGCACACATCCCTTGCTCATGAATTGGAAGGATATCAAGATCGCAATACTCCCCAAAGACAGCACAGATGCACACAAATCACTATAAGGATATTCATCACATTTTTCAGAGAAATAGATAAAAAAAAACACTCCCGGAATTCAAGTGGAACATTGACTTTCCCCGTTCCCTCATCCCACTCCTCAAAAAGTTAAAGCATCCTCAGGAAAAAGAAGATGGCCGTCATCACTTTCCACAAGTTTAAGTTGAACTACAAGGTGGTAGTAAATAAAACAGCATGGTACTGGAATAAATACAGATCCTCAGGTATATGCTCAGTTAATCTTCAATAAAGGTACAAAAAAATATGACACGAACAAGGAAAGCCTCTTCAACGTAGTGATGCTGGGAAACTGGTTAGCTACATGAAAAAAATAAATTTAAAAAAAAAAACCTGAGACCTCTTTGTAACACCATACACAAAAGCCACATCAAAATGGATTAAAAAAATTATATAATTTTGGTAGTTACAACATTTGTTTATTTATTTTGGTTTAGGGTTCACACCTGCCTGTGCTCAGGGCTTCCTCAGGGCTCTGTGCTTAGGGATCACTCCTGGCAATGCTCAAGGGACCATATGGAATACCAGTGATTGAACTTGGGCTGGCCACATACAAGGCAAATGCACTACCTAAATGTATCATCTGTCAAACCCCAGCTAAAATATTTTCAAAAGCTTATCTTAGCTTTTGCCAATGCTAGCTTATTTTATATTTTTGTGCACTATAAAAGAGCCCAAGCCAGGAAGAAGGAAACAGATCATAAAACTCAGAACAGAAACCAATGACAAGAAAACAAACAAAAAAAACCAACAACAACAACAACAATCTGAAAGATAAATGAAACCAAGAACTGGTTCTCCAAAAAATTAACAAGATAGATAAACCACTAGCAAGACTTAGAAAGAAAGAGAAAGAGAACCCTAATAAACCAAATGAGAAATGAGAAGGGGATATCATAATAGAAACCAAAGAAATTCAAAAGATCATCAGAGACTACTTTGAAAGTCTTTATGCCACGAAACAAGATAACCTAGAAGAAAGAGATAAATTCCTGGATCCCTATAATCTCCCAAGGCTGAATCAAGAAGATCTAGGATACCTGAATAGTCCTATTAACATCAAGAAAAATTGAAACTGTAATCAAAAGTCTTCCCAAAAACAAAAGCCCAAGTAAAGATGCATTCACTAGCGAATTTTTCCAAACATGTAAAGAGGACCTATTGCCAGTTCTTCTCAAGTTTTCCCAGGAAATTTAAGAAACAGAAACTCTTCCAAACAGTTTTTATAAAGCCCGTATCTCTCTAATACCAAAAGGAAACAAAGACACTATAAGAAAAGAAAACTAAGACCAATATCTCTGATGAACACGTATGTGAAAATTCTCAGCAAAATACTAGCAAATAGAATTCAACAACTCAACAACTCATGACGAAGTGGGATTCATCCCGGCGATGCAAGGATGGTTTAACATTTGGAAATCAATCAACATAATCCATCATATAAACAAAAGATAAAATTCATATGATCATATCAATAGATGAAGAGAAAGCATTTGACAAGTTCCAGCACCATTTATGATGAAAAGCCTCGCCAAAATAGGGATAGAAGGGACTTTAATCAATATAGTTAAAGCCACCTACCACAAGCCTATAGCAAGCATCATCCTCAATGGGGAAAACTAGGAGTTTTGCCTCTAAGATCAGAACGAGACAAGGATGCCCACTCTCTCCACTGCTGTTCAATACAGTACTGGAAGTACTAGCAATAGCGATTAGACAAGAAAAAGATATTAAGGACATTCAGGTAGGAAAGGAAGAAATCAAACTCTCACTATTCACAGATGATATGATACTATACTTAGAGAACCCTAAAATCTCTACCAATAAACTCCTAGAAACAGTAGACTTGTATAGAAAAGTTGCAGGCTATAAAATCAAAACCCAAAAGTCCATGGCTTTCCTATATGCAAATAGTGAGAGAGAAGAAAGTGACATGAAAAAAACAATCCCATTCACAACTGTGCCCCAGAAAATCAAGTACGTAGGAATCAGCTTAATGAAGGATACAAAAGACCTGTACAGAGAAAACTACAAAATGCTACTTCAGGAAATAAAAGAGGACACGAGGAAATGGAAAGATATCCCCTGCTCATGGACTGGGAGAATTAACATTGTCAAAATGGCAATACTTCCCAAAGCATTGTACAAATTCAATGCAATACCTATAATGATAGCCATGACATTCTTCAAAGAAATAGAGCAAACACCCCTGCAATTCATATGGAACAATAAGCACCCACGAACAGCTAAAGCAGTTCTTGGGAAAAAGAAAATGGGAGGAATCAACCTCCCTAACTTCAAACTCTACTACAAAGCAGTAATAATTAAAACAGCATGGTACGAAACAAAGGCAGAGCTGCAACCAATAGAACAGGGTTAAATATACTGACAAAGATAGAAACTGGCAGTTTCTATCTTCGTTGTCCATGCACAACATCTAATTATGATGAAGCAGAAATTGAGAAATTCTACATGGAGCTGGAGAAGTTCTATAAAGAAGACCACATCTTCTACAAGATCATTGTGGGTGATTTTAATGCCAAGATAGGACCTAGAAGATCAGCTGAAGAACTTCACATCGAGACCCATGGCCTAGAATGGAACAAACAGGGTGAGAGACTGTCTGAGTTCATCATGTCGACCAAGACCATCCATGGTAACTCACAGTTCCAGAAGGCAGAATCTAAACGTTGGACATGGGAGTCTCCCGGTGGATGATTCCACAACGAAATAGACCACATCATATTCAATCAACGGTTTTGCCTGACCGATGTAGCTGTGGTCCCAAAAGTCCAAAGGGAATCGGACCACCGTCTCCTTCGTGCAAAATTCTACTTCACAGAGAGGGGAGAAAGGGTAGCAAAGTTTAAAAAGAGAACAACCACCAACTGGGAGCTCTTTGGCACTATTGCGGCAAAATGGGAAGATGCCATTGTTGACATACGATCGACTGGTTCAGCACCTCCATGATTGTGCAAGGAATGCCAAGAGAGAGATAGCCACAAAAAAAGCCCGTCTTCGAAAACTCTTGAGCTTATTCACCAACGGCAATAAGCTGAGGCATGTGGTTTGGCACATGCCTCAGGCAACCACAAGTGAACATCCAAGCTCGCAAAGCAGTGCAGAGATGCGATTAAGGAAGACCTCAAAGAGAGAAGAGCAGATGTGTTGGTAGATGCGGCAGAAGACGGGAAAGTATTCATAACGCGGGCCTGTCCTTCGCCAACTACAAGACCAAGATGACTGCCCTCCGACGTCCTGATGGATCTATCAAATCCTCCAGAACGGCAATGGAGAAGATTATCCATGACTTCTACTCAAATCTCTTTGATAGCCATGTCTACTTGCCAACATACCAAATTCCACAGGATGGATATGTGGTTCCCAATGTTCTCCCTTCTGAAATCCGACACGCCATTTCGTCAGTAAAGAAACGAACAGCGCCCGGTCCAGACGAGGTCAGACCTGAACACCTGAAGAACCTGCCGTTAGTACTCATCAATACGCTGGCTCGGCTCTTCACACGTTACCTGTCTGAATGCAAGGTTCCGTCCCAATGGAAAACTAGCAGGACCGTACTACTGTTCAAGAAGGGAGACATCCATGACACTGGCAACTATTGCCTGATCTGCCTATTGTCTGTCATCTACAAGTTGTTCACTCGAGTCATCCTGAATAGGATTGGCAGAACACTAGAAGAAGTACAACCATGCGAGCAAGCCGGGTTCCTCAAAGGATTCAGTACCATCGACCATATCCACACGATAACCAAGCTCACTGAGGTTTCTCGGGAGTTCAAGATGCCGCTCTGTCTAACGTTCATTGATTTAAAGAAGGCCTTTAATTCTGTTGAGACGGAAGTGGTCATTGAAGCAAAAAATGTGAAATGGAGCAAGGAAAGCCTCTTTATCAAATTGTGCTAGCAAAACTGGACAGCTACATGCAAAAAAAAAAAAAGAGCTCATATCTCTGCCTAACACCATGTATAAAAGTAAGATCAAAATTGATTAAAGACCTCAACATCAGACCAGAATACATAAGGTTCATTGAAGATAAGGTTGGCAAAACCCTCCACAACATTGAGGCTAACGGTATAATCAAAGATGACACGCCACTGGCCAAGCAAGTGAAAACAGAGATAGACAAATGGGACTATCTTAAACTAAGAAGCTTCTGCACCTCAAAAGAATCAGTGACCAAAACACAAAGACAGTCTACAGAACGGGAAAGGATATTCACCCAATACTCATCTGACAAGGGTTTGAAATCAAGGATATACAAAACACTGGTTGAACTCCAGAAGAAGAAAACATCCCACCCCATCAAAAAATGGGGCGACGAAATGAACAGAAACTCTTTCAGAGAAGAAAATCGAATAGCTAAAAGGCACATGAGAAAATGCTCTAATCATCAGGGAGATGCAGATCAAAACAACAATGAGATCATCTCACACCACAGAGACTGGCCCACATCCAAAAGAACAAAAGCAACCAGTGTTGGCGTGGATGCGGAGAGAAAGGGACCCTCCTTCACTGCTGGTGGGAATGAGGACTGGTTCAGCCATTTTGGAAAACAGTATGGACGATTCTTAAAAAATTAGAAACTGAGCTCTCATTTGACCCAGCAATACTACACCTGGGAATGTATAACAGAGAGGCAAAAAAGGTATAGTGAATGCGACATCTGCAGTTGTCTGTTCATTGCAGTACTGTTTACAATAGCCAGAATCTGGAAAAAACCTGAGTGCTCGAGAACAGATGACTGGTTAAAGAAACTTTGGTACATCTACACAATGGAGTACTATGTAGCTGTTAGAAAAGATGAAGTCATGAAATTTACATACAAATGGTACTACATGGAAAGTATCATGCTAAGCGAAATGATTCAGAAAGACAGGGACAGACATAGAAAGATTGCATTCATCTGGGAAACATAAATAACAAAATAGGAGACTGACACTCAAGAATAGCCAAGATAATAGCCAGGAGGTTTACTCCATGGCTTGGAGGCCAGCCGCACATGCTAGGGGAAAAGGCAGTTCAGACAGAGAAGGAGCACCAAATAAAGGGGTTTGGGAGGATCATCCCAGGATGGGAGATTCTTACTGAAAGCAGACTACAGACCTAACGTGACTGCCACTCAATGCCTATTTTGCAAACCACAGCACTCAAAAGGAGAGAGAGAACAAAAGGGAATCCCTTCCACGGGGGGGGGGGGGGGGGGGGGGGGGAAGGATGGGAGGGTGAGAGGGTTACTGCTGATAGAGAAAGGGCACTGGTGGAGGGATGGGTACTTGATCATTGTATAACTGAAAGCCAAGCAGTTAAGTTTGTAGTCTACAACTGTACTTAATGGTGTTTCACTAATAAAAAAATCATTTTAATAACTGATAAATGAGCACAGTATGCCTATTTTGAATAAAGGGAGTAACATACACTTAAAAATTATAAGTCACAAAAACCTGGAAAATCACTTCTGATATACTATATTATTAAGGAATAATATCAGGAATAGCTGATTTCAGGGAGAAGCAATGATACAAGTGCCGAGTAAAACACAAGAATTTTTCAAATTTGTAATCATTTTCCCTAGGAGTCTTAACTTTCATCCTTCTTATTATTTTAGTTCCTTTCTACCTGGAATCTCTACAGTACTTTGCAATGAGTATCTAACCGATTTTTTCTCTACCCTCATAGCAGCATTATAAGAGGGGACAAGCAGAAAGAAATTCTTTCTCTCACTAAAATGTGAATTGTTCTTATTGCAAGTAATATTAGTAACGCAGTGTACTGGCAAAAACTGAGGATTCAGTGCTAGCCAGTTGCCACATTATTACCACTTTCATTTTGTTTTTTAAAATGGAAGCTATTTTGCTGACATGTCCATGAAATGCTTTTTATTTTTATAATAAAGCACTTTATTATAAAAGTGAGTACATTTCATTCCTCAATTCGAATGCATTTTTCTAATAGGAAAGCTCAGTACTACTATTAAAACCTACTGGGGTACCTTAAATCTTACTTTCCAATTAAATAATTCATAAAGCTTTCATTGCATATACCTATCTATTTCATATTATAAAATTCTAGAAGTATAATTAATTTTATTTTACAGCTGAGAAAAAGTAACATCAGTGAGATTTAGGTAAGCTTTCCAATGCTACAAAAAGATAAATAAGGGACACAGTCTAATGATTTTGTAATTTGTTCCCTAAATACAGGTATTTTCTTCTAACTGAATCACTGATTTTTATTAGTAATCCATAATATTATTGTGGAAGGAAAAGCAAATCTACTTCAGAAAGCCTTTCAAGCATTTAGTCTCTCAGTATTTACTTTAGCTAAAGGATTCCCAATTTTCCATTCATATTTTAAAAAAATCCTTCACATAGATTTACCCATTACAAATACACTGGAGAGAGAGGAAATCAGGAAGCAAGAAAGCATATGTATCTGTGACACACTATACTTTTGTTCACTTTGCATCTTGTAAATATTGATGTTACAGCTCCTAAGAGTGCTCTCAGAAGTCGTTATGAATGACAGCGCATGAGTGCTGCATCTTTCAAAACAAATATGTTTTATTGATAGAGAGCACATGCATCTCCATCTAATTATTCTGAGAAGCAGAGGTGGAAGAAACAACATGATTTCTCCTAAATTCAGTATTCTCCTTTGAACACAACAGGCAGGTTGTGGTTTAACAGGTATCAGGAAGACTTGCTACTTCCAACATGAAAAGAAATCTGCTCATAAATCTCAGAGCAGCACATAATTTATTATGGACATTGCAAATGTTTTTAAGTACAAGCAAAAATGTAGCACACATTTACAAGAAAAAAGTATTATCACATATGTACCTAGTTACTAGATTTTAAAATATAAAATAACTTTTCATTTGAAAACAAAGGCAACCATATATGGTTCCAGGAACAGTGACAGGAATGATCCTGAATTAGAGGGCTAGGAGTAAGTGTTGAGCGACCACTGCCAGGTGTGATAAAAAAACTGAGGAATAAAGTGAAAGTAAAAAGTCATCATATTATTAAAAAGGTGATACATTAAACAACTAAAATGGTCATGAAGAGAAATGACACTAAGCCAGAGAGATAGTATAGGAGGTAAGGTCTTCCCTCTAAAATGCAGCCATCCCACTTTGAAGCTTCACATCATTTCTGGTTCCCTGAATAATACCAAGGGTCACAAGCTCAGAATTAGGAATAGCCCATGAGCACTGCTGGGGATAGTCAAATACTGCCACTGTCACTGTCCTCCCGTTGTTCATCAATTTGGTCAAGCGGGCACTAGTACATCTCTCAACAAATTATGAGACTTGCTACCGTTTTTGGCATATTGAATACATCAGGGGTAGCTTGCCAGGCTTTGCCATGCGGGCGAGATACTCTAGTAGCTTGCCTGTTACCCAAAAAAGAAAAGGAGAGAAATCACACTGATGTAAAAGATGAATTGGCCTAATAACGGATTTGTTGGTAAGATATAATTTTTATAATAATGGTACAGATTGAAATGAGACAGGATTAATAAAATATAACAAAAGTAGTCCAAATTATCAAGAACAGTGTATAATAAGATATTTAGCACCGGGACACTTAGCAGTTAAAAAACCATGGGAAAAGTCACAATATTTTGTTCATGGATCCCAATTTACCCTACTGCTAACCCTTTAACTAATGGATACGCTTAACTATATCACTGACAACACAACCAGGGACAAACTCTACATTTGGGAAACTTCTGCCACTGCAAACTTTGCCATCTTTGATTTGGCTCCTCTTACTCTGTGAATAAGAAAAAAGCTCTTCTTGAAAAGAACAACGTAGGTCTTCCCTGTGTTATGATTTAAGGATGGGAGAGGTTCTGCAACTTCATATGGGATGAGATACCTGGAAGAAGGGTGGCTGATCATTCCTGAAAATACAAATTCTGACATAAGAAAGATCAGCTGAAGGCGCCAGGAAGGTAGCAGTGGTAGGACAGGCCATGTAAGATTTGTTGTACTGTAGCACACTTTGTTTTTTAAAGAAATATATTCCTAAAATAATTTAGAGCTTGAGGGGAGCTATCTATAAAATACAATAAAGAAAAACCTCAGATTCAGAAATTTTGTGATTTAGACAAGGTCTGTTCCTTTCTGGAGTCAGTATTTAAATCCTACTTAGACTTGCATTCAAGAATGTATTCACCATGTCAGAAAAATGACCCTTTATGTCACACAAAATAAACAAAAAAATAGTAACAAAAAAGATAATTTTTAGCCATAGTTCAAAAGTTTAAGAGAAGGGTCAAGCTGCCTCAAATCTGACAGCAAGACACAGGTAAAAGTTTTAAGACAAAAACTCTGTGGAGTATATACAGCATGAGAAATTGGGGAGGTTAAAAATTGGGGGTGGGGACTGGAGTGATAGCACAGTGGGTAGGGCATTTGCCTTGCATGCGGCTGACCCGGGTTCCATTCCCAGCATCCCATATGGTCCTCTGAGCACTGCCAGGAGTGATTCCTGAGTGCAGAGCCTGGAGTAACCTCTGTACATCGCCAGGTGGGACCCAAAAGGCCAAAAAAAAAAAAAATTGGAGGAGGGGAGTTTTGGGGGAAATCAGAGCTTTTCTTCCAAAATGGTAAAAGTTCACCTTAGTTCTACTCTTACTTTTATTGAAGAATTGCATGAACCAGATCTGAAGAAAGATTCTGCCTATGACACTGGAAAATTTGAATACTTCAATATGCAACTCAGACATGTAATAAATGTGGCCAAATGTGAGCTTTAAATCCTGGGCCTCCTTCACATCAACCCAAACTATTCTTGTGCCAAGAGGGGAACTAGTTGGAACACTGAAACGCTGCTTCATGATGGAAAGATTAATGGGAAATTTCAAGTGCCCAATATGTGAATAGTAGACAAAGAGGTCTGTCCTTGGCTACTGAAAGGGCTAAATTATTAATTCTGCCAAGCCCAGGTACCTCCTGTCACGATTCAACACTTTTATCCTGGGATGGTTTTAAAGCCTTTTCTAGCTAAAAAAAAAAATTGCAAAGGTTTACAGTATTAGAAATCCAGTCATTTGAATATTCATTTGAACATGTTAAAGACTAATTGAATATGCAAATTATAATATCTAGAATTTATTAAGCAGAAACAGTGCTATGTAGAGTAAAAATAAATAGCTCCCTCTCAGAAATACTAACACTTTCAATTATGTAAACTTCATTTTTATTGTGGCTAAGGGAAAACTTGTAGTTTGAAAGTAAAAGTAAGATTTTCATGGATAATAATACAGAGAAAAAAATAAAATCAGGTATAACTGTTAACTTTTTAGCTTTTGCAACCTGATCACATGCCATACCTGATCACAGAGGTAGCAGCTGAACTTGAGTGTCATATAGCTAGGAGTCCAAGAAGTGGCCAACCATGATTTTAACTCATGCAGTTTAACTGCCACATTTCATATTGCTATTCATACTTTTTATCCATGCACATAACTCTGGAAATATCCAGGGAATAGGAAAAGGCATAAAAAGACTGGTACATTAAGTCCCCAGAAGATCAAGGAACTCAAAAGTAAAACGTATGAGTGTTACCTTGAACAAAATGAACCTGTGATTTTCATTTTTCAAGAGGAACACTAAAATGATTCTGTAGAGTTTAAACTAATTTTAATTAGATTGTGAGTCTGCTCGACAATTGAATCACTGCCTTACACTGGGAACTTATGAGAGTTTCAATAAGAAATAATTATTGAGTTCATTTAATGATTTCTATGTAATAAGAAATATTAACATACAAAATTCAGATAAACTTTGTTGCTTATTAAATATTTTACTACTAAAACTTGCTTTAATGCTGCCGTATTGGGGGTCCTTTCAGGGTCAGGGGGAATGAGGACAGTTGTTTTTACTTTTTTTGGCATATTGAATACACCACGGGTAGCTTGCCAGGCTCTACCATGTGGGTGGAATACTCTCAGTAGCTTGTCAAGCTCTCCAAGAGGGATGGAGGCTTTTAGGGTGGCCTCTAATTGCCCTTACAGGTGATCCTATGGTGAACCCCATCAAATATGGTGCGGAAAATGGGTATTAAGTGTCTTATGATGTGTCAAGAGGCCATGTAGAAACGGACTGGAGCATGATGGCAGCTGGGTAGTGGAGGTAGTGGAGGTCAGCTGATGAGGTATTTATCTGGCACTGGCAGGGTGGGTCTTCTGGGTGTGGTCTCTGGGTCGCCAGGGAGTGGTGGAAGCAGGCAGAGGATCTCTGTTTCCAGGTCCCATTGAGCCTGGAGCCCAAGGTCACTTTTTCAGTACATCAGGATCTTCCGCAAGCTGTATTACGGATTCACCACCAGGATCTCACCATTCTACAAGGAAGTGATCATTGACATAAAGAGAAGGGTTCGGCAGGGTGATACCATTTCACCAAAAGTCTTCAGTGCCACCCTCGAGAACGTCATGTGATAACTGGAATGGGAAGAAATGGGAATGAAGATAGACGGTGGGCAACTACACCACCTCCGCTTTGCTGATGACATCGTTCTTATAACACCAAACATTAACCAAGCGGCACAAATGCTGGCCAACTTTGACTGTGAGTGTGGAAAGGTCAGACTGCAGCTGAATCTAACCAAGACAATGTTCATGAAAAATGAACTAGTCCCTGACATTCCATTTGCTCTCAATGGAACGAACATCTCTGAATGCAGCAGCTATGTGTACCCGGGTCGAGAACTCAACATGAGGAACAACTTGGTGCCAGAAAGAAGAAGAGAGTGGTGCAGAGAGCCTTGAAGAGCGTCAAAGAAGTTGTTAAGAGGGTGAAGAACCCCCAGCTCTGGGCACATCTTTTCGACTCTACCGTTCTTCCTGTGCTAACATATGCCTTGGGAGACCTGGGCCCTATGAAAATCGGACAAGAATGCTATTTGGGTATCCCAAAGAGGAATCAAAAGATCTATGCTTGGAGTATCATGCTTCACTAAAGTGAGAGAAGGAATCCAGAGTTCTGACCTCCATCAACAATCAAGAATTAGGGACACTGTCTTGTTTGCCAAGGCGTTGAAAATCAGATGGGCCGCACATGTAATTTGATTTGGAGACGACCGCTGGACTAGAAACTTTACTGACTGGATTCCATGGAATGTCAATGGATATGTGGCCACCCACCTACAAGATGGTCAGACTTCTTCGTCAAAACCCTGAACAAATGGTCTGAAGCCCTTCGTGTTCCTGGAGCAAGCCAATGCCATTGGGCTACACTAGCGCGTGACAGGGACGAATGGAGATATTACTGGTGCCTGCTGGAGCGAACTGACGATCAACAGGATGACAAATGATACAAGTGATACAAGACTTGCTTTACTCTCTTAGTGTGCCCCAAATATTTTGGTGTCTATACTAAAACATTCAAAAACTGTGAAATTTATTTGCAGAGTTATCACTGCTATACAACAGGTATACAGAACCTTAAAGTTCTCATTTCTCCCATTACTAATACATATCCTGGTAGGTACCAAAGAAAAGGCAGTGTGTGTGTGTGTGTGTGTGTGTGTGTGTGTGTGTGTGTTGTGGGGGGGAAGGGAGCGAGGCAGTGTATGTTTAGGCATGAGGGATGAGATTCAAGATGTAAAGCTACTTTACTCAAAAACATAACAGGATCTGAGTTACTACTATAACTAGATATTTGAAAATATCTATAGTTCTCAAAATATCTCTTTGGATAGTTCCCTAAAAGCACTGCACTCAGAAATTACTGATACCTAATTAAAAAAAAGAGGAATTCTTTCAGAAAAGGAAAAATAAACATGGCAGTTACAAGTTGTACCTACTACTGATAAAAGAGAGGCAAACCAAAAGGTGACTCTCTTGTCTGTCTTTTCATAATTAATTCTATTGGATATAAATTTGGATTTTCTAAAAAACTGCACAATTTCTAGAATTGATAGGAACCTTTAATCAATGATGACTAGGACCAATCATATTAAAAAATCTGTAAAAGTGAGTTCACAAAAGGCAAATTTTAAACGAAGTATTCTTATGGGATTTAATGCAGCAGTAAAGTATATATCTTGTATGCATGACGTGTGGGTTCAAACCTGGTGCTACAAAGGAAAAATGAGAAAAGAGAAAAGGAAAAATTTAAATATTCGTAGCTTCTAGTCTAAACTGCTATAGGAAGGACTCCCTTTGAGCAGATGGTTGTGCTGTTTTTCACTAAATTATAGACCTAAAATTCCTTTGAAGTTCTATTAGATAACATACAATGGGCAGACTCCAATTTTTACAAATCTGTCACTGTCACTGCCCACCCGTTGTTCATCGATTTGCTTGAGCGGGCCCAGTAATGTCTCCATTTTGAGACTTGTTGTTACTGTGTTTGCATATTGAATACATCACGGGTAGCTTGCCAGGCTTTGCCATGCAGGCGAGATACTCTCGGTAGCTTGCCGGACTCTCTGAGAGGGGTGAAGGAATCGAACCCGGCTTGGCCGGGCTGGCTGTGTGCAAGGCAACGCCCTACAGCTGTGCTATCGCTCCAGCCCTTTACAATTCTAATATTTATTTATTTAGTGAAACACTATGAGGTACAGTTATAGACTTACAAATTTTTGTGCTTGGGTTTCAGTTATACAATGATCAAATACCCATCCCTCCACCAGCACCCATCTTCCACCACCACGGGTCCCAGCATCTCTCCCACCGCCCATCCTCCACATCCCACCCTGCCTCTGTGGCAGGGCATTCCCCCTTGTTCTCTCTCTCTTTTTTGGGTCCTGTGCTTTGCAAGACAGGCATTGAGTGGCAATCATGTTTGGTCTATAGTCTACTTTCAGCATGCTTCTCCCACCTTGGGAGGATCCTCACAACACCCTTTATTTGATGCTCTCTTCTCTATCTGAGCTTCCTTTTCCCCGAGCACGTGTGGCTGGCCTCCAAGTCATGGAGCAAAATTCCTGGTACTCATCTCAGCCACTCCTGGGTGTTAGTCTCCCATTTTGTTGCTTTATGTTCCCCAGATGAATGCAATCTTTCTGTGTCTATCCCTCTCTTTCTGACTCATTTTGCTTAACATGATACTTTCCATGTAGTACCACTTGTATGTAAATTTCATGACTTCATCTTTTCTACAATTCTAATACTTTTATTTACAATAAAATAACAGAAGAAACTTTCTTCTTCACTTTCAGCCCTGAAATGAACTGGATCAATATAGGGAAAGCTTCTAAAAGGGCAATTTTATTCTATTTTCCTAATGAGAAAAGTCACTACAGATTGGCATAGGCAAGAAATAGTCTTTTGAGGGCAATTTACAAATCTTGTGTTTTCTTGATATCTGCAAAAAATAAAATCTCTCAGAAAAATAAGTGCACACCCCAATAAAGAAAAAAAATCTGTAGCCACAAAAACAGAGGAAAGCTAAAACCTACACTGAGAGCTTTAACTGGAAATCCATAAAGACAAAAATCAGAAAAGCTGAAAGAAGGATTCTGTAGTAATTGGGACTTTTGCCCCAAACAGAACATCAGTCAAAATACTCTAGGACACAGGGCGGTTACTGGAAGGCATTACTAACAGCAGCTAGTAAGCAATCATAAAAGTGGAAATCAGGGTCCATTACTCATGGCAGGATAACCTCTATTATCCTCTTACAGATGCATCACTGGTGAGAGCTGATAAAGAAAAATGAGGCAAAGAAAGAAAGAGAACGGTGTTATCTTTTACATGTAATTTTCAGCAAACTGATGAGTTTCAATCCTGAATGCACTTTCCCCCTTTCCTTCCTTCAATCTCATTTAGAAAAATCATCATGGTTAGAGTGTTGAATGTGACTTTTCAACTAACTCAATGTGGGCCCAAATTACTGCCCTCAACATTCTTTACAGCAAGCACCTGATTAAATACCCTCTGGTTAGGTGGATCAAGGTATCTTTATGCTGATTCCAAAACAAGAAACTGTCAAGCTGACAAATCAGTGTCCCTGCTCTGTGGGATACTGTCTCTTGTTAGAACAGTTTCCTATTTCTCAAAACTTGCTTCCCTGCTCTGGCAGCCTCCTGTCAGTCTATATAACATCCTGGCTATGAAAGCTTATACATTCTTATTTTCCATTCTCCACTTTCTCTGCAGATTACACTGTTGACCTATGCTTTCAACTGGCAGAAGTTATCTGAATGCTATTTAGAACTGACCATACACAAAATCAGAACTGTATCTCTATGAAAGACAAGTTTACTTTCTAAAATACGTAATTCGTAATTCATTTGCTTATATTATTATTGTGCTTTTCCTTTTCTTTTGGTACTTTTTCCACAAAGGGGGAAGCGGTGGGGGTGGGGGAAGATCAAAGGCAGGAAGTGGCCTAACTACCAACATGCAGTTCTTTGAAAACAGATAACAAAATACTGCAGTTAAAAATGCATTTGTAATTGAAAAGTTACTCTTCTTGGACAAATTTCAAGTACAAAATCTGTCTTTGATCTTGGAAAAGCATTTTTCTCACTATACATAGCGGACACTGATGGTCCGGTTAGGCACCCACTCCCAACTATGGTAAAAATGCTCCCTTGAAATTTAATCATGTACATTACTAGCTATTAGCTGTCAGCCTAGAAGTAGCTGCCATGCTCCACCACTGTGGGTGTCTGTGGTATTTCTGCCTGCAATGATATGAAAATATGCCATAGTAACAGCATCCAACTGACCACCTGGCAGGGTCTCTCAATTCCTTCTATGCAATGATGGACAATTCAAGAGATTCATACAATATCTCCCTAGACAGGGATACTATTTCAGGAAAACATATACTGCAACCATTTGAAAAAAAATAGGACCTTAAATAGAGTTTAAGCTTCATACCTAAAAATGAACTCAATTCTCTACCTTTCCCATTTTCTATTACAGCAAAACTCTAATAAAATGCATATTCAGCAATTAAACAGTCTATTTAAAAACAATAAAAATATCCCTTTTAAAACAGAGAAGACAAGTACTGTCATATTATCACTTCTGAAAAAATACTAACTTCAACAGTCTTGTGACTGTGAGTCTTTTAGCACGAGGAAGAAACAGACAATGGATACTGAACATTTATTAAGGAAGACATTGGTAATACCTCTGAAGCTCATTTATTAGAGAAAAATTTTAGGGCCTAAGGAAAATCCATAATCCTAGGTTAAAGATCTTCATTAGAAGGGATTCTTTATTGGCAAGAAGAAAAGACATTTAAAATAATCATACCTTTACAGTTAATATACACTTGCACACACACACACACACACACACACACACACACACTCACAGCACACCAAGTGTAGAGTTGATGGACAAATATCTACTGGAGAGCTGTTACCTGTACTTTGGCAATAAAGTATCCCATGGTCCCATAAAAGAAAGTTTTGTCTGAATATGACCCCAGCCAAGTCTAACTTCTGAGACTCATCCATAAAGTTGAAACTCAATATATTCTTGACAGATCACCTGATAGTTTAGCAGTATGTGAATGCACAATGACTCACTGCAACTGCAGTGAAGTTCTAGGAAGCAGAATTAAAGAATGATCATCAAAAAATGTCACTATATCTGTCAGCATCAGGCTAATGTCATAAGTAAATGCTTGTAATATCCGGAGGTTTTTCTCTTTGCAAAATACTTATTTTCTCTGAAAAAGAGTACTCTGCCTCCCACCCTTATCAAACAACAATAATTTTAGTTCCGAAAGAAACACATAAAGTATGCATCTCCAAAGCACAAAAACCTTGAATCCCATCATCTTTGAAATACAAATACTAAAATAGGAAGAAAACATGAAGGAGTATTAAAATTAGCAAGATTAATAAATAAAATATTTTTTTAATAAAATGCACTTACTATAACACTTACATTCCATCATTCTAATTTAAAAGAGATTGTAAAAGTGCATTTATGCCAAGGAAAAAACACTGGAAGGGTAAATACAAAATGTTCACAAATGGAAAAAGATTAGTATGGGCACTGAGGGTCATTTCCACTTTTGTCTTCATGCTCTTCAGTTTCTGACAGGTATAATTTTATAAGCAAAAAGTCAATAAGTTATTTTTAAATCAAGTATTTTAATTTAATAGAGACCGAGTAGCAGGCTTCTGAGATACCAAATCAATATGCTGCAGTGGAAAGTCATTTTCTCTTTCTGATCCCGCCTGTGACCATGTGATGAACATCTTTTCATGCTTGCTCAAAATTAACTGCTTCACTACATAATGACTGCAACTACAGCAAATGGTCCTTTTTGTCTGTAATTCAATTTCTGTAGAAGGTTTTATAGTTTGAGTATTAAGAAGTGAGGCTTTTACTTGACTCCATATTGAAATAAGCAGATTCTTAATGTATCACAGCCTAATTAAGAATGAATTCTAAAATTTCATTGTCCATTTTTCACCAATCATCTGGCTATACTCTCTAGAATAATGGGAGAATAGAAACATTATTTTTTCTCATTTCCAGGTAAGATAAAGTAGTTCTTTATTGTGATCGGAGACTAAATTTAATCTGGATCCTAAACCTTGGGGGAGTTGAATCATACCCAGTGGTGTTCTAAGCTTGGGTCTGCACCCAGTGGTGCTTGAAAAGATGTCAGGATGTGGTGCCAGGATCAAACAGAGGCCACGAAAAACGTGTGCTCCAGTCCTTTGAGCTATCTTTCCAGTCCCAAAATATTTTACTTACAGAGCTGCAACCGTATCACTTTGGACTGAAGTATTCCTATTTGCAGAATTGTCTCCCATAATCGACAGAAGTATATATACTATAAAAGAATATCTTTAGTAAATAATAAATGAATTAAATCAGAATTAACTAAACATGGGTAGAATATCAGAGGTAGTTCAAATATTATAGTAAATAAAATCAACCTAAAATTCTGAAATAAAACTAGTAAGTGTTCTTTTCTCAAGTCTCCAAAAAGTACTCTTTCCTCAACCCAATCACCCTACCATTGTCCTCAAACTTTGATAAATTTATTCAGTATCTGCCTTAAGAAAGGAAGCAAAATTAGTTGTACCTAGAAGACATTTTTCACTTTGTTTTTCTTAGGAATTATTATCTAGAGTTCATTACACTGTATCATATGAGAATGTTGAATGTCACAGTATTTTGTGTGTGATTAAAGTGGTAGCACTATCAGAACTGCTGAAAATAAGCTTTAGATCACCTACCTACAAGTCCTGGTTCTTCCACAATAGAGACTAATATCTAAAGCCAGCAGACTGCTAGATTTTGGTAATTTCTATCAGCAGTCCCCTTTGTTTAACTATTCACAGAGATATGGCGTTTACCAACAGATTAGTAATGGAGTAAAACTATCCATGAGGTGATTCACCTTAATAAAATAGTAAGCATAGAAATTGTCAGAATTTCCAAAGGATCATAGTACTATTTTCTTATTCATTCTGTATGTGTTACACATCCTCTGAGCACAAAGAGCTGACATTTCTAATTCCTTTTCTGGTTTGACTACTTATGTAAGTACTCTGTATTCTAAATCAGCATTTCTCTTTGAGGGTCCTTTGGCATTTTGGGTGGCACAGTTCTTTACCAGGCAAGTCTGTTAAACACACTGTTGAGTCAATCTACACCTGGGCTCTATTTACATCTTCACCTTCCACCCCAAATTCCAGACTGCAAGTATCCCCTAATATGAGATAAATATGTCTCACAAATTTTCAAACTAGCAGGCGGTATGCCTCATGATTGTGAATCACTGCTCTAATTAGAACCAATATATAAAAATATTCACATTATAAAGAAAAATGAAAGTCTCTTTTAAAAAAGGATGCTTCATTGGCCTTTCTCTCAATGACTAAGTTAAACATTCTCTAACCTCCCTCAGGAAGAGTAATACTTCTTTAAGTTCTTGGCCAAGCAGAGTTGCTTCTAAGTATCTGATCACTTATAATCTTGAAGTCATAATAAAGCCTTTATGTCAATTAATGTTTATTTGTACTGACATCAGATGAGCTAAACTGGCTTAATCTCATTAAAATGACTTTTTGAAACATTTATTCCTATTATCATCCGCACGTCTACAATTCAACTATCATTTTAAAAGAAAGAGCATGTTTTTAAAGGAAATGAATTGTTACTCTGCTGGTATGAAGCCATGTAGAAGAACTCTAAAACTTTCAGAAAAGCACAAAGTTCTAACTTGTTCAGTTACGGTCACGGTCCTCCCGTTGTTCATCGATTTGCTCCAGCGGGCCCAGTAACGTCTCCATCATGAGACTTGTTACTGTGTTTGGCATATCGAATACTTCACAGGTAGTTTGCCAGGCTCTGCCGTGCGGGTGAGATACTCTCGGTAGCTTGCCGGGCTCTCCGAGAGGGGCGGAGGAATTGAACTCGGGTCGGCCATGTTGGCTGCTTGTAAGGCAAACACCCTACTGCTGTGCTATCGCTCCAGCGATTACATATTATACCATTATATATTATACCATTATAATATATAATAATATATAATGTCATTATAATATATAATGACATATTTGTGAAAAAAATATACTCTCGGATGAGTATTGTAAGTTTTGTGTACCACTATTGATAATGTGGAAATTGTCTCCTATTTCTAGCTGGAGACAATCCCAGTCTGTAGTATTTGTAGATGAGAATGCAAAACATAGTTTATGTGTAGAATAGGGTTGTTGAAATAAATTTATTTGGTGATATTGTAAGGAGTTCTTACAGTATTAATAAACCCTGCTGTTTAAGTTATAGTTTGTTAAGTTATAATTGACAGCTTATAATTGACACAGATCTAATTTTAATTTCTTCAAAGGCTCTTATTTTATGCAGAAAGGCAGATGTGTGTGATAGAATATTTAAGATTTAAATGCCTGCCTTGTTAAGACTAATACACTAAGTTGCAGCATGGGATCAGTTTTAGAAAATATGTGAAAGGAAGTGGGCAAGGAGATTCTAGGTTTTCTTTCACATAATTTATTTTAGCTAATTTCTTCTTAAAGACATGCTCCATATAAAGAAGATGATTGTGTGTGTGTGTGTGGTGGTGGTGGTGGTAGGGTGGTTGGAGAGATATTACAGGAGTTAAAGTACATGTCTTGCATGCAGCCAACCCTGGTTTGACCCCTCTCATCAAGCAGTCCTCCAGACCTTGTTGTTGGGTATAGCACTGGAGGAGCCCAGTACCACTTGCAAGTCCAGATAATTCTTGGCACTGGTCTGAGCAGCACCACATGCTTGAAGCCTTTGCCTCGAACTGCCAGCATAGTTGGTAGAGAATTGCTGATTGGGTCCTGGGCACTCTTGGCTCTGCTTGGAAAAACCTATTGTCCGGCCATACTCCCTAAGCGCACACACACACACACACACACACACACACACACACACACCCATAAACTCTCTCAGCATAAAGACTATCCAAAAATATTTAATAAAGCAATTGTGAAAATATTTTCTGGTTTCTTAATCAAAAGGAATAAGCTATTAGTGCAAATATATTATATTTATGCACTAAGTATGAATCCTGTTAACTTGGAGTGTATGTGTGTGTTGTGTTCCAGGCCTTTTCCTGAGTCTCTGCTCAGGAGTAGCTCCTGGCCATGCTTAGGGGACCGTAAGTGGTTGCCTGGGACTTGTTCAATTAATGCAAGGTTATTTGGAGTTGTAAACCGTATTCTTTTTAGTTTTAAGAACTGATAATTCACTTAATGTGGAATTCAAAACTTGAGTGTTTCTCTTATCTACATGTGCAGCAGGTCCTATAGGACTAGTTAAACTCAAGAGGCCTTTTAAAAACTGGTACAGCATAGACTTAATAATTCAATAGAATCACACATGCTCTATAAATATTACATAAAGTGGTTTTAGTGGTATCTGATTAAAACATCAGCATTTTTATGCTCTCTCTTCTGATAGTACTGATACACTGTCAGGTACTTCATGGTTTCATAATTTGACTCTGTCATCAGTTTCAAGCCAATCAACTTTACTTGGAAACCACTCACCCTTTCTATTTACATGTCTGATATCAGGTGCAATCCTTGAGTTATTTTCAGATATTTGTGGCTTGATATACTATTTTGATTTTAAATTATTTTCTTTGGGAAGAGAGTACAAATTCCTTTGAGCGGTCAGATCTGACTCGGATAGGCTAATTAAGACAGGAAAACAGAATGTGTTTGCTGCCCATCAATGCGTCTTTGATAACAACTATTCCAGAACTATTCCACCCAGAAGCCTCATGCTGGGCTGTAAGCAAGGTTTGGCTTCTTTAGTCCTCTATCATCACCAAACAAAACTACACACCACTGTCCGACCATCTGGTTACAGTCATCCTTATGGGCTTGGAAGGAGGCATCTGAAATCCAGAATTATGTCCCTGCTATCCACTTGTTCCTTCCAGGTTTCCATGAGCTCTGGGACTAAGACGTGACTTTTTTTGTTTTATTGTAACTGTTTGCTGTCACCAATCTTTCTCCATTAAAATGTCAGTTCTGATCCTTCCCATACTGTTGGGAGCTTGGCTGTTCTAACTAGACAAGAGACATTAAGTAATGTAATAAATTAATACAAATATGGTTTGGGATGAAGAGTAAAGATTAATGACTGACTCTTCATGGAGGAATTTTAAGTATGTGTCATCATGGTGAAAAGAATGTTTACAGAATGCCTCACCCCAACTCTCCTGTGGGTAAGTTCAGAGGAAAGAAAACATCTTGATTGCACTAACAAATTAGTGTTGGGGGGGGGTGGGTTAATTATTTATTGCTCCATATTATAATGACACAACAATAAAGCAAGTAACCAAGTACCTTAACAGAAGCTTGTTGGGTCTGGGATGTTTCAACGCTACATTTTACATATCTCTGTATGTCCACTGCTATTATTATGCCTGGCACATACATTAATAAATGATCATTATATAAATGTACCTGAGCTAAGAAGACATATGGCCTCTACTTTTATAGTCACCTGCCCTGAATCAGAGCCCAGAAAAATTGCTTTCCAGAAAAATTCCATGAGTCTAAACTTCAGAAAACACATATTAAATTCTTACCATGGTTCATAAATTCCATACAAATTAAAAATTATTCTTGAAGTTATAACTTTATTAATGAGACATTAACCACAAAGAATTGTAACCTTTATATGAATTTAAAACTTGCAATATCATTTCCAATAAAATCTGATGCATCTGATGACAATGATTTTAAAAGAACCATATAAATCTTTAATCTTTTAAAAAAATAAAATCCTTAAATACAGCTTTGAAAGAAGTACCAAGTGACTATTTAAATCCACTTTAAAACAGACATACCCAAGTTGAAGTGACATCTGCAATTGTTTGTTCATTGCAGCACCCTTTACAATAGCCAGAATCTGGAAAAAACCTGAGTGCCCAAGAGCAGATGACTGGTTAAAGAAACTTTGGTACATTTACACAATGGAGTACTATGTAGCTGTTAGAAAAGATGAAGTTATGAAATTTACATACAAGTGGTACTACATGGAAAGTATCATGTTAAGCGAAATGAGTCAGAAAGAGCGGGATAGACACAGAAAGATTGCATTCATCTGGGGAACATAAAGCAACAAAAAGGGAGACTAACACCCAGGAATGGCTGAGATTAGTACCAGGAATTTTGCTCCATGAATGGAAGGCCAGCCACACGTTCTAGGTGAAAAGGAAGCTCAGATAGAGAAGAGAGCACCAAATGAAGGGCGTTGTGAGGACCCTCCCAAGGTGGGAGAAGCATGCTAAAAGTAGTCTATAGACCAAACATGATTGCCACTCAATGTCTCTCTTGCAAAACACAGTACCCAAAAGAAGAGAGAGAGAACAAGGGGGAATACCCTGCCACAGAGGCAGGATGGGACGGGGGGGATGGGGGGTGGGGGGGGGATGCTGGGATCTGTGGTGATGGATGACGGACACTGGTGGAGGGATGGGCACTTGATCATTGTATAACTGAAACCCAAGCACAAAATTTGTAAGCCTATAACTGTGCCTCATGGTGTTTCACTAATAAAAAAAGAAAAAAAATAAAATAGACATACCCAGTGCTTTGTCTGGTTTGTTTATAAAATTTCTTAATAGTGTATTTGTATTTTTTTCCTGGGTTACAATTCTAGATCAACAGTTTATTAACTGCATGACCCTGGATAAGTAATCTAACTTCTCTGTGCCTTGGCATCCCAGCAATAAAAAAGGGTAAAATAATATTAAATGAAGCAAGCCAGAAGAAAGACAAACACAGGATGATATCACTCACACATGATATTTAGAGTGCCTAGATGAGTAAATGTAATGGTTTAAAGGGTTGGGATGTCTACATCACCCTTGGGCCCAGAGTATAGGGAGGAGAAGTAAAGAAATAGAGTGAAGGGAAAGGGGAGAAGTAATGGGGGTAGGGGTCAAGGAGACCCAGGTACATCAGTGGTGTTAAGGAACGATCCAGATCAGAGAGTTAACAACACTGAAATTGCGAGACCCAAACTTTAATAACCAAGTTTGAAAGGTTCCTGTCAAGACAGCAGGCTAGGACTGTGGAGGGTGAGGGGTAGGGTGGGACAGGGAATCTAGGAACACTGGTGGCAAGATTGGTGATGGAACCTTGTATGTGAAAAAACCAATGATGGATAACTTTGAAATTTACGGTGCTCTAACAACATAAAATTTTGAATAAAAGGAAAAAGGGCATGATAATTGCATCTACCACATTGAGAAGTGAAATCCTTTTTATACATATGTAAAAGCGCTTATGAGTACTGACTTCAAAGTTAAGTGTTAAGTACCTTGTACATGTACATTATCATAATAATAATCATCTTGAAATAAACACTTTAATTTCCGTGTCACACCTGATAAACATTTAAATCAACTTTAAATAAACCATAGTTAACCACTTTTAATCATTAACTCATACAACCCAAAAGTAACAAATTCATTAAACATTTTTTATTTGGGAGTCACACCCAACAGTGCTCAAGGGATACTTCTGGCTCTACACAGAAATTACTCCTGGCCATACTCAGAGAACCATATGGGATGCTGAAGATTGTACCAGAGTGAGCCACATGCAAGACAAGGACATTCCTCACTGTATCACTATCACTCCACCCCCTCAAACATATTATAACCAGATGACCTAGGTTGATCTATGTTGCTTTAATCTAGGTTATTCCTATTAAAAATTAAAGTAAGGGAATATCTCTGAATTTTAAATTTTTATGAGAATGAGTAAAGACCTAAATATAAGCAGTGGGAAACTAATTAAAAAGAAATAACTTATAGTGACTAAAAGGTCAATGACAACATAGTTGTTGACAAAAAAAGATGTTTGATAAACAAGAAGAAAGGGGTAAGCAGTTGACATAAAGGAATAAAAAGAAAAATATTCCTTATTTTGTAAAAGAGACACTGTAAGTTATTATATATGCAAGGACTAAAAGTAGGACCTTGGGAGGGGGGGCTGAAGAGGGGGGGGGTTGAAGTGACAGAAGTGTGTCCTTCTGTGGAAGTAAACCCTAAGCTGAATCCCCTGTGCCACTGGATGTGGCTCTGAATACCAAATTACTAGGGCTGTACCACTGGATTATCTAGGGAAAGCATCAATAGGAGTGCCCCCTCACCAAGTTCCATACTGTGGTCTCTAAAAATATTATTATTATTATTTTGTTTGGGGGCCATGTACACCAGGTGATGCTTATGGGTTACACCTGCCTGCACTCAGAAATCACTCCTGGCGTGCTTGGGGGGACCATATGGGATGCCTGTGATAGTTCCCAGGTCAACTGTATGCAAGGTAAGTGCCCTTCTGCTGTGCTGTTGTTCCAGCCTCACCCAATATTATTAGATAATAAATATATTTATGGGCTGGAGCGATAGCACAGTGGGTAGGGCGTTTGCCTTGCATGCAGCCAACATGACCGACCCAAGTTCGATTCCTCTGCCCCTCTCGGAGAGCCCGGCAAGCTACAGAGAGTATCTCGCCTACATGGCAAAGGCTAGCAAGCTATCTGTGATATATTCAATATGCCAAACACAGCAACAAGTGTCACAATGGAGACATTACTGGGCCCGTTCGAGCAAATCAATGAACAACAGGAGAACCATGACTGTGACCGAAATATATTCATATAGAATTGACACGTTTAAATATATAGGAAAAATAGTAGAAAAGTGAAATGCTGGAAGAGAGCTAGCTGAAAGGGATGAATCAGGTTCGAACCCTGACACTTCACCGTCTTCTTAACACTGGCTAATGGCCTCAAGCAAGTGGGGTTTGGATAAAATGGATTGTCCTTGCTCCTTAGGTTTATTGAGTTACTCCCACAGCAGTGCCCCTGAGGCACATCCAATTCCATCAGGCAGTAATAATCTTATATTGCTTTTCTCTTTCCTTTATGTCACTTGCATGGTTTAGCAATGGTCTTTGTGTATAGACACATGAAGGCAGTGCATGCTATGCTTTTGTAACATGGGGGTTAAGTGGCTGAATATTTACTTCTGGGCATCTGCCATATTTACCTGACTTTAACTTCACTTGCCCTTACTTCCTAACACCCTCAAAAGGAGGGTGCCAGCGAGGACAAGGATGTACCCATGGCAAGCTGTAAGCTACTCTGGCATCTGAAAGGGACAAGGTAAGTGTCACAAGAAGTATAGTAAATTAAGAGCACAGTCACGGACAAACTGTTATGACCCAAAAAGAAGTAACTGAATAAGGGCCTTGCTGGGATTAGGAAAGACTTACCTGGCCTGAGGACTGTAGCCTGGGATATATATGTTCCCAGAAAGAGTCAACCTTTAAGTTTAATATATCTCTTACTGTGTTCATACAAAATGACTAGAAATATTATAAGAAGTAAATTTATTATGAATGTTTAAATGGATTAGCTGAGGAAAGGAGAAAACAATACAGCCTAGATGGAATCCCACCTTAAGCAGATCTGAACCCTCTTACCTGAGAGCTGAACCCTCAGGTAAGAGGGCTTTGTCCTTGGCTTACTCTTCCAGAACTTCTCCTGAAGGAGTGGCTTTTACCTGTTTGTTGTTCTGACAATGTTCAACCCCACCTATGTGTAACCCCACCCTTCATGATTTCTATATAACTATGCTGTAAGGGGAGAAATGGAACTAGGCTAGGGAAAAGGGAAGACAATGAACTATGTTGGGGAAAAAAGAGAAATAATGACACTAAATAGGGAAGAAATATTGACACTGTAATGAGGAAGAGATCTAACTATGTAGAAGAAAATACTGACACTGCAAAGGAGGAGAGATCTAACTATGTTGGGTAAGAAATAACTACACTGCAAGAGGAGAGGAGAATCAAATTGCAAGGATGAGGATGAGAATAAAATAAACAGTCCTTGGTGACCAAACAGCCTAGGGTCCAGTTCTTCCACCCCCCCCCCCCATTCCCATGTCATTTATCCCTCTGTCCTTGTGGGCCAGCCAGGGGAACAGTTCCTGAGTCCTGTGTGCCCATGCATTTTTGAAACTCACAAGTGGGGAGTGGTGCAAAATTAAAAAATAAATAAATCATGGAAAAATAATGTAAATTCTTCACAACATTATAGTTTAGTGGCAGAATTGTGGATTTGTCTTTTGTCCTTTTCTACTTTTTTCTTTGTGGCAGAATTGTAGATTTACCTTTTTTCCTTTTCTATTTTTTTCTTTTTTGGCAACTTTTTTTGTAACCAATCACAAACTGGAAAATAAGAAACATTTTGGTATTCTTTTCCATAAATAATAAGAATTTTAAAATACTAATAGGCTAAATAGGGACTGACGCTATCATTCATGAACTTTTACTATATTGTCAGCCTCCTAATAATTAACTATTTAAAAACTAAACTCAAATACTAAAAATATTAAAAGGTACATAGAACATGTATATAATATATGTATATACATACACACACATATGCCACTTGTTACAAGCAAAATGTCCTACCCCTGGCAGAAAATTTTTTTTTCTATTTGATGGTTATTCTAATAGCAGACTAGTTTTCCCTATACATTCATATTTTTACAAAATAAAAAATTTTCAATGAGACTGGAGACAGTAAAGTAGACAAGGTGCCTGCCTTGCATGTGACCAAGCCAGGCTAAATCCCAGGGACCCCATGTGGTCCCATGAGCCCATTTAGTAGTCCCTGAGCAGAGAGCCAGGAATAAGCACTGAGCACCACTGGGTATAATCCAAAAAACAAACAAAAAATTTAAGTGGTTAGGAAAGCAGTCTTCTTAATGTTACTAATTATAGCTTACCAATGTCATACCAAGTTTCAGAACATGCTGGGGATATTATAAAAGTATTCCTTAAAATTGAATAAGGCAGCCAAAGACCTCCAGAACCAGCCACCACCATGCTGAGACCACTCTCCACACGCACGAAGGTACCGGCAGAGGACAAAGGCATACGGGTCCTGGGGCTGAGATCTCCAAGCCTGCTTGGATGGGGGCTGAGCATCTTCCACCCAGATCTTCCAAATTCCAGTAGGCAGGGGTCACACCCAACAACTGGCCCCCTGGCGCTGTGTAATCACATCAGCGGCCAAGACTCAGAGACTATAAAACCCAGCTCCCGGAAGAGAACAGCGCAGAGTCTCCTGCCCCCGTGCCTGGCTGTCCTCGCCGGGGCCCCATCTTATTATCTCACTCTTACTTTGGACAAACTGGCAGGGTACCAAATGTAACCTGCCCACAAGGCAGAGTCTGGCAAACTCCCTGTGGCGTATTCAATATGCCATATACCAGTGACAATGATGGGTCTCATTCTTCTAACCCTGAAAGAGCCTTGAATATGGCACTTTTTAAAAAATTCTCTGGGCTAGGATGAAGGAGACATTACTGGGGCCTGCTTGAGGCAATCGACAAACAACAGGATGGTCGTGATCGTGATCGTGATCCTTAAAATGAGTGATACAACAAAATAACTGAAAATTTTGTCTAAGATTATTTTAAAGTTGAGATATCCACTAATATCATATGAGTTGAGATATTCATTAACAACCAACCTTTAGAGAAAGCTATTTTCTGTTTCAATTATACTATTTGGTCAAGAAAGGTACAGGCTGAGTCTAACCACAATTATTAGGTGCCATCTAGTGGATATTTTTATAAAACTTTTCTGCATATACTCAAATGTTATGAAATGATGGTGGGGTGAGAGTGGGAAGCTACTTTGGGTGGATAAAAGATACAAACTACATGTTATCAAAGAAATAAGTCCTAGGCTAGGGAAAAAAGTCCAGTGGATTGGAGTGCAAGCTTTGTAGGCTGGCGGCTTGGGTTTGATTCCCAGCACTGGTAGGAGCAACCACTAAGCATGGAGCCAAGGAGTGGCTCCTGAGCACTTTCAAGAGTAGCCCTAAAAATGAAATTAACGAGTTCATCTAGGGGATGTTATGTAATTAAATGGCCATTACAATCAGAATTACTGTACTGAATATTAGAAAGTTGATAAGGTGAGTAGATCTGAAAATTCTCATGACATTAAAAGAAATTCTGTGTAGTGACGACTGCTAATTAGAAATACCATGGTATTTTGTAATATATACACATATGCTGCACAAATAGAACCAATAATTCTGTAGATAAAATATATACCAAGTACAGTTATCAATAAAGAGGGTGGACAGAGAGGTAACTCTATGAGAAAAAAATTCATTAGAATATTCCTTCACTAAGTACTGATTTAAACTGGTGGTCAGCAAATCATATTTTTAAAATCACATCTCTTGGTGCTGAAGAGATACTACAGAGGGTAAGGCACTTTCTTTGTATGTGGCTGATGCTGGTTCATTCACCAGCATCACATATGAACCCTCAAGCATTGCTAGGAGTCATTCTGGGACACAGGGACAGGAGTAAGACCTGAGCACCGCTGGGTGTGACAGATGCACATGCGTGCACATACACACACCTTTCGGGCTTGTCATATTGACTTAAAGTCAAAACTGGAATCTCTGTCACCATCAGAGAGTAAGAAAGCACCCAATTATCACCTAAGTGGTCCATAACCTATAATGATAGTGCACAGGTTAGAAAGGAGATCCAATTTAATAAGCATGCTTTTATCATTAACTTCAGTGGATAATAATAAAAGATTAGTATCATTATATCAGACAGTAATTACTATTACTGCTGCTTGATGCCATCTGAAAACAAATTTATTTGTTCTAAATAAGCTACCTCCTAATAGCTTGAAATCAGTGGTATTTCAAAATTGTGTATGTTTCTGAGATGCATAAGTCACAAATGTTCTCCTTAACCATTAAGGATAGCAGTAATATAGGTTATGACCAATTAAAATGGAATTAATAAAAAATAAATGACTGTGGAAAACAATCAAGGCAAAGTTTGTGCATCTGTGCATGTGTGTGTATGTGTACCTGTGTGTATGTGTGTGTGTGTGTGTGTGTGTGTGTGTGTGTACATGCGCGCGTGTGCACTACTGTATATTAAGTTTTTGGGCCATACCTGGCAACACTCAGGGATAACTCCTGGCTCAGGGAAATCTAGGGGAAGTCATCCGGGGTGCTGAGGACTGAACCCAGATCAGCTGTAAAACAAGAGCCTACCCACTGTAATATCTCTTCTGCCCAACCAAGGCAAAGTGAAAAGCTGAGATATCCACTTAGATATTTATGTCCTAGTTTGTGATAATTCGAATAAAAGTTTAGGTTAGATTTAATCAGATTAAAATCTACATTTTCCTAGTTACTGACTCAGTATTTTGCTTTCAGAGTCTAATAAATATTTTAAAAGTATCTCATTATTTCCAGATTCTGACAATGTAAAACAGAAATTAGGAGCATCATTCTCATGGAAGAGTTTTTACTTTAAAAGGGGGCCTCTGACCTGTCACAATTGGCTTCCGAAGGGAAATACTGCAGTAAAAAAATTGTTATTCCTGCTGTCTGAAGAAAAACTTATTTTTTAAGGAGATACTCTTCTAGAAATAAAATATTTCTTTTTACAGAATGCTAACCCAGTCCTTTTCCGACAATTTACCTGAGGAAACCAAGAATCCTAAGAGTTCAATTAGTGAAGGCATGAAGACACAGGCGTTAACCACAAAATTAGAGCTTTTGCCATTTTATCACACCCCTTTTCTCTCCTTTTCCAAAGAGAAATTATGACATATGATTAAAATTTCCTGGATGTTTCATTTTTAATCTAAAAGACCCATATGATAACTGCTGCTCAAGAAAGGCAAAAAATCCTAGGTATCTGTATTATACATATATGGGGACAAAGAAGCTTCTCGAGGATAAATAACATCAATGATAAAAGGGATCTGGGAGACGCAGCAGAAACCAAAAGAGACAGTGTGAACCTCTACTGCCCACTGAAGAGCTCAGAAGGAGGTGCTTTTTTCCCACCAATATTGTCCTAAGCTTGCATTAACTAAGGAGTGGCTCATAAACAGAATTTCAGACTAATCTTTAGTTTTTTTTTTGTTTGCTTTTTGGTCAGACTTCGGGGTGTGCTTGGGCTTTAATCCTGGCGTTGTGCTCAGGGATCACTCCTGACAGGTGTCAGGGGATCATACGGTGGTGCCAGGAATTGAACCTCGGTTGGCAGCATACAAGGTAAGAGTGCTACCTGCTATACTATCTCTACCCTAATCTTTAGTATTTTAGAAGGAAAGTTCTGATTTCCCTAAAATCATCTTTTTTTTTTTAAAAAAAAACTCCAGTATCTTTTAAGTGTATACATTCACAGGCTTTCAGGTTTGATACTTTTAATCTGCATCTTGCTGCTCGATTTGGGCAGCAATTGGGAAATTAATCCTTCTGTTAAACATTTAAGCTATAGCTAAAAATATCTTTTTGTTACTGTCTTGTTGTTTATTTTATAAGACCCAAAGGGTCATTTCTGACATGGCAAATACATTCTTGAGTGCCAGTTTAAAAGCTTGGATTCAAACACTGACTCTTGGCTAAATCATAAAACTTCTGACTCTCAGGGTCTCACTATTTGGTCCTATGGTCTCACTCCCACTCTAAACTATTTTAAGACAGTATTTCTTTAGGAAAAAACAAAAAATACAGTACACAGATTTCAACACAACAAAACTTGTCCGGCCTGTCTAATACTACTTCTTCATCAAAAGCTTTAACAGAAATCTGAGGAGAGCCGGGACGGGACCAAATCTAAAAGGGGTTCTTTGTAGGTTCTAAGTGAATTGCTTTTGAGAAAGTCTCTGTCAACATCTTACTTTGGCTCCGCCTCTATACAAATTGCTGTAGGAGCCTAAGAAAAGCAGCTTTCAAATGTGCAAGTGCACAGATTTGGTATTGCTGCCACCCGGCTGCAACTGCTGCCAGGGGATGGGAGTGAGTGAAAGCAATTCTACGCATTGCATGCCTCAATGTCTTCCCTTTAGTTGGCAGCCGTACACTGGAATCAGTCATCCAGCTAAATGTCAAGAGTCCTAAAGTCATCACTAGTGCAAAGGTTTCCAGTCTGAAACTTTCAAAATGATAAAAAATCAAATCACTACAAATTAGATCCTTTCGTGCTATTATTATAAGCTTGAGATAATTTAAAAAAGAAAACTAGATAGGGTAGTGGGACAATGACTTAAGAATTACACAATGTATGTGTGTTTAAAAGGACATTCACAAACACTGTTATGGATCAAAGGCTAACTGGCACTTATTAAAAGAATCGACAGGCAGTTTTTAATACCACTTACACAGCCTGAGAATTTGCAAAGATATTTACATGTGAATGCTTCATTTCTAGGCTCCTCTGAAGTGTATTCCCAACTTTTAAGACATTACAGTTAATGTATTTACAGGCACTTTTCCCCCTGAAAAAGACGTATCATCACGAGTATTATCAGTGGCTTCAGCTAAAACTATAACATATTTAAGATTGACTGTAACTTTTCTCTTAAAGGAAAATAATTACATTTTGTAGTCATACCACTCTATATGAAGCTTTTCATTTCTGTACTCCAACTTAAATAAAATATTTGAGGTAGTAGCTGAAGACAGTTATTTTTTTATACCAACTGTTCTTTAAATATTTTAGATGAAAAGAAATTACCATCATACTTAAGTTTGACTGTAACTTTTCTCTTAAAGGAAAATAATTACCTTTACATTTTGTAGTCATACCACTCTATATGAAGATTTTCATTTCTGTACTCCAACTTAAAATACTTGAGGTAGTAGCTGAAGACAGTTATTTTTTTCCCTTTATTTTATTTTATTTTTTTTTACAGTTGTAGATTTACAATTTTTTGTGCTTTGGTTTCAATTATACAATGATCAGATACCCATCCCTCCACCAGTGCCCATTTTCCACCACCATGGATAATATCCCTCCCACCCCCATCCCCCCATCCCCCCTGTCTCTGTGGCAGGGCAATCCCCTGTGTTCTCTCTCTCCTTTTGGGTGTTGTGGTCTGCAAAAGAGGCATTGAATGGCAAACATGTTCAGTCCATAGTCTACTTTCGACATGTATCTCCCCTCCTGGGAGGATCCTCCAAACACCCTTTATTTGGTGCCCCCTTCTCTATCTGAACTGCCCTTTCCTCTAGGATACCCGGCTGGCCTCTAAGTTATGGAGTAATCCTCCTGGTGCTGATCTCAGCTATTCTTGGGTATTAATCTCATACTTTGTTACTTTATATCCCCCAGATGAATGCAATCTTTCTATGGAAGACAGTTATTTATTTACACCAACTGTTCTATGAATATTTTAGATGAAAAGAAATGACTGAATGAAGAAAATGTACATTCTAGAATCAGAAAACCAAGTTCTAAAATATTCTGAATTTTAAAAATCCTGGATGTAATGTAAAGCTAATTTTTTAATGAAAACTCAGACAAATACTATTCTGGTTCAGAAATATTTCTAAGGAAACAGTTTGAAAATGGTTATTACTAACAATCTGTTCTTTTTATCAAGATCAATTATAAAAAGGGAAAATATTTATTATAATACTCACTTCCATTTTAATTGGTATTGCTTTCATTCTCCAGCAGCCTGACAATTTTTTAACTTTTGACTCTGCTCTAAAGTCTATGACAAAACTACACCACTCATTTAGAGAGGAGATGAATAATGATTCATGGCGTATGGCTTTGGGGAGGTGGAGTCAGTCGATAGTGAAGCTAAAATATTGGTTTTATTGGAACTGGAGAAGATATCCTCATTTAAAACTATAGTTTAAAATGGCCACTTTATCACAAATAGACTTTTAGACTCAAATATGAAAATTCACTAAGAAAAAAAAATCCGCTCTAACTAAACAAATCTCATTACTATTATATCCCATACAAAGTTTCATATTACACAATTCTCTGTGCCATGTCTTCTGGAGTTTCCCCTGCTATCCCAGAACAGACTGCTCTTCTTAAAAAGAAGAGTGGTATGACCAGATACTCTTTTTGGATCCAAGAATGGTAAGCAATATTTGTGTCCAGATACTCACCCCCTGCTAAAAAGAACTCCATCAAATCACACCAATGTTTTAAGGGTGTGTGTGTGTGTGTGTGAGAGAGAGAGAGAGAGCGAAAGAGAGAGAGAGAGCGAAAGAGAGAGAGAGAGAGAGAGAGAGAGAGAGAGAGCATGCTTGTATGTAGGTTCACATGCATTTATCTGTCTACCTACTGATCAAATCCAGATCTCATGCACACAAAGTATATGTTATGCCACTGAACCATATCTCTGACCCCAATTTTCTCTACCAACTTGCTTTATATTCTTCTCTACCAAATTCTGCTAAAAACTTACTAGATATGGAGTCTCTTTTTCTTATAGACCCCATTTATAGTAATTTAGGATTACTCAGATTTTGAATTCCTACTTTGCTCTTCATTCAAAATTAGATTTAAAGATATAGAATATTAAAGATTATACAAGCTTGAAAAACTATAGTAAGGCAGCACTTCAAGCATATAATAGTAATATTGGTATCACTAAAATATACTGAAAAGAAAAACATAAAACAAACGCCACTTTGCATCACATGTCTACAATGTAGCTAGGGTCTTTCTGCTACCATTGGCCAAACCCTCCCATACTTTCAAATTGTGATTTAAAAATAAGAACAATTTTCTAAAATACCTTGTGCTAAGGGTGATTAAAAATATGTAAAACAATACTTAATTTATACTCAGGCATCTTACACTAGTTCTTAATTCAACATTCTATACATAAAATTACATGTTATCAGAAAATCATCAAACAAGTGGAAGCATTACCAATTTGCCAGATCTTAATAATGAGTTTTATCAACGGTTGGTTGCAGTGTAGAGTTGAGAAGATTTTTTCCAACTGTTATAATTTTTCTGTACCTATCAGGAAAGTATACTCAAAAGTAGAAACTTTGAAGAGATAAGATTGACAAGAAAAAAGTTATCTCAGGAAAGAGAATCGTAAAATTAACCTGCATATTAAAGATTAACGAGTTAATTTAATACACTCTTTTACAATGAAAAGTTAAGCCAGAGCCTTATCAACAGTTTCCCCAAATATTTACAGCAAGTCCAATATGCTTCTCTCTTTGTCCATTTCATTCTCTGATTGATTTTCTTTAGTGAAGTAGCATTCACTGTTTTTCAACAAATAGCACACACATAAAATTACAATTTTTAAAATACTGTGAATTATGTTGAGATATGTCCCTTGTCAGGTCAATCGAGATAAAAATTCAGTATTCTCTCTGAGGATTAAAGAAATAATTCAAAATAAATATTAAATCCACAATCACAAAGCTTTCTTATTAATAAATATCTCGGTGGTGTTCAGGCTCAAATCTCTCCACATTTCAATGTAAGATACAACATAAGATAATACTACATATGTATTTCAAGACTTCAGTTACAGACAGATGTTCTTATCACAGTAGCTAAAATCTAATTGAATGCTTACTTTTATTTCTTTACAGAATACCCAAACCAAAAACTTTTGTTGAGCTACTGCAGACACTTAGCTAAAGCAATGAACATATTTCAGTCAGCTGCTTCTTATTTGTGAACCTAAATCTACTTTTGCTGAAGGAAATGCAGGTTGTACAGAGTTATAAAGGTTAGGTTTAAAAAGAAAAAAAAATAAAGGTTCCTATAAGAAAGACATCCACTTAAGAACAATTTGTGGTTGAAACAGAAAATTTCACTATGCACGTGAATCTCGGTCATGGTCACGGTCCTCCCGTTGTTCATCGATTTGCTCGAGGTGGCCCAGTAACGTCTCCATCATGAGACTTGTTGTTACTGTGTTTGGCACATAGAATATGTCACGGGTAGCTTGCCAGGCTCTGCCGTGGTACGCGAATCTCACTTAATTTAAATACAACCAATAGATATTCTCCAATTAAGCACATTATGCGAGATTTTAGAAAAAAACATAGCAAAATATAAAAACAATTTATCAAAAATAAAGGGAAAATAATAAAACCAACCTAGAATGTCTAAGAGAAGAGGTGGAGAAATCGCTGATATTGGTAGTGATGGTGGATATAAATGCCTACACTTCTTCAAATTGCCAATCTCTACAATGTGGCAAATTATTAAAACTGTGAAATAAAACTTGTTATTAATCATTAAAATAGTAGTACAAGATAAGCCTCATTAGAAAAGGCCTTATTTTATGATTTATTTTTTTCAGTCATATGTGAACATTTTTGCAATGATTTACACATATTAAAAGTCTTCTAGCTAACTTGAGGTAAAAAGAAAAATAACTCAAATTCTTCTTTTCCAAATAGTTTTTTTGTTGTTGTTGTTGTTCTAGTAGAGATTGTCAACACACACATGGTGGTACTGAGATGGGTGCACCTGGATCATGTTCAAAACTGCCACATACTGAATCCAGGGCCTGCTCATCCCAGGCCTGCAAAATATTCTTTGTGAAACATTCCTGCTTATTCTATAATTATTATAGGGAACTAAGACATTGATTTTATTCCTCATACACTAAAAACTCTCATTTTGTAGTAAATAAAATCTGTTTTAATTTATGTATTTATGTATTACCTAATATTTTTCTCTAAAGCATCAGGAAAGAGAATTTTCTCAAATGGTCTTTTTAAAAAATACCTGCTCAGGTCCTTCACGCCCTACCGAGGTCATGAGTTGACCCCCCAGGAGCGGCTCTCCAGCAGGGCCATGGCTCCAGAGGCAAAAGGAATTAATCCAGAGCCCAGCAGCTTGCGGCAGAAAAGTGAATGGACCATGCATTAACCTATGGTGCCATGCCTCCCCAGGAGGGAAAGGGTGTTGCTCCCTTCACCCCCACCCCCCCGCTCCGGCAGCAAGGTGGCTGGCGCCTCTGAGCTTATTGGAACGCCAGGTATGAGCCGTTGGTGACGGGGCAACTGCAGTCTCATGGAAAGAGGGGTGGTACCAGCTCGGGCTTCACGCCCTACCGAGCTCATGAGTTGCTCCCCACAAGCGGAACTCTGGCACAGCCATAACACCAGACGCACAGAAGCCAATCTCGTAATTATCTGGCTCTTTACTAGGTAAGTCTGGAGGGATTTCTGCAAAGTATAAGAAATACAAAATCTACCGCGGCCGCACAACATCATATGGTTCTCATAACCAGCTATAGAAATCAAAGTATTTCACAATGCCTTTTCAGCAATTCTGACGGTTGGGGGGAAATTCTAAACAATAATGTTGCATCTTTTGTCGAAATAATGAATGTAATCAAAGTCGAGAGAGAGTTAAGTAGAAATCATCTGCCTCACAGGCATTGGGAGGGGTGCGAGGGGGTTATATTGGGGTTCTTGGTGGTAAAAAATAAGTACTGGTGAAGGAAAAGGTGTTTGATCATTGTATGACCAAGACTTAAACCTGAAAGCTTTGTAACTTTTCCCACAGTGTTCCAATAAATAAATATATACCATCTGTGTAAATACAAACACGGGTATGCTAATATACATGTAATTATGTCAGAATATGCATTAATAAAATCCTAAATTAGATACATTTAGAAATTCCTAAGGAAGAAGTATATGAAGAATCAAATCAAATAATCAACGAACAGTTTAACTGTTTCATTTCCACATTTCATGGGTTCATGCTCCATGAACAAGGAATCACAGGAGATGAAAGGGTGCTGGCAATCAAATAAGACTGTATATGAATTTTTATCAGTGTTAGCTGTCTAATTTATGGGCCTGTTATTAGTTACCTAGAAATGTAGGCTAGAACTGCCTCAGAGGATGGTAAGAGTGAAAATGTATAATATACATAGTCTCTTTTAGAATGTCTCACTGAGTATGTCATCTTAAATATTTACTAACAACAAAAGCATAAATTATTTTCTTCTTTCTACAGCCTTTTGGCACAAAACTACCAGAGATGATTATAGTGCTTCTAAATGACAATTTCTATTTCCAAACTAATCTCATTAATATACTACTCAAAATCATGCTTTGAGACCCTACAAACTCTTCAATGATACTTCACTCTATCTCAGATTTTGAGATATTAGATCAGAGGTGCTCAACATTCCTCTATCTTCTCTGCTTCCTGCCCACCTCAAAACACAATTTAGACCCTAATTCTCTTTATCTTTCACTATAGCCTTGAAGGTATACTCAGGTATTGGGAGGAAGCTTGGATCTAAAAATTTTTTACCTTAGGGCTGGAGCAATAGCACAGCGGGTAGGGCATTTGCCTTACAAGCGGCTGACCTGGGTTTGGTTCCCAGCATCCCATGTGGTCCCCTGAGCACCGCCAGGGGTGATTCCTGAGTGCAGAGCCAGGAGTGACCCCTGTGCATCACCAGGTGTGACCCAAAAAGCAAAAAAAAATTTACCTCAAGGCCCTTTATTTCAAATATCCCTTTTTCTCCTCTTCTTCCTGCAGGACAATAATGAGTTTAGGCAAAATAATATCACCCTCCTCCAAATTTCTCAATTCCCAATAGTTTGAGCCATAAACTTCTTTGTGAACATCTTCTATTATTCCCACAGATGATTATTTAAAATCTTGATCCAGCCTCTTAATATTCTGACCTATCTACCACCTTTAGGAGAATGAGACCCATTCTCTCCTAAAGAGCCTTGAATATAATCTCAGGGCTAGGATGAAAGAGACGTTACTGGGGCCTGCTCGAGGCAATCGACGAATAACAGGATGATGAATGAATGAATGAATGAATCTACAACCTGGACACTTTTCAGCCTCTGAATATTTTCACTATCTACAATCTGGACACATTTAGTGCCTTCCAAAAATCAGTCTTAAATATGAAGTACTAAAATCTCAGACTTAAATCCATTCAGTTAAATGTGTCAATGGTTTGTCTTGCCTGTAATAAAAAAATATACGTAAGTGGAAGAGAGGAAAGTGAGAAGGTGTGGAATCACTTATTGGTCTTTGAAGTTCCCACTAAAAAATATAAAGAAAGAGTAGTGAGCTGTACAGCTGTGTGCCAGACCTGGGTTCAATCCCCAGCATCCTTTGGTACCCTAAGCATCAGGAGCTAAAGCCTTAGAGGCCCTAGAGCACCACCGGGTGGCCCAGGCAACCCCAGCACCACAGGGCCTGAGCTGCATGGCAACCTTGGGCCTTCTCATTGAATCACTGGTCCAGTTGGCTGAGAATCAATTAAGGGGCTTCCAGGCCTTCTAAGCATCCTTTGTGAGACCCCATCACACACACACACACACACACACACACACACACACACACACACAGTTAAACAAACAAAATACCAACATTAGTGAAACAAAGACTTTGATGAAAACTCTTTGAAATCATTTAGATGACAATAATTTTGAATGATAAACAAAAATCTTTGGTATATTTTTAAAAGTTTGGAGGGGGGAAAAGTACTCAAAATCAGTACTTGAGTAAGCTCCAGGAAAAAAATGGATGTCTTTATGCTTTTGATCCTGAGAGAACAGTTGTCTGGATGATTCCATTCAGTGAAAACTAGACCCACTCTTGCCCTGGCACTGAGATCCAGTTCTCTGAATTCTGAGTCCCAGACACCAACTTCCCTAAGTCCTGAGTGGCTCTTAGCAGTTGGTTGATTACTTAGTAATAAACACATAACCCCTATGTTTACATGGTTAGCCTGAAGCTGGAAGGAAATAAGGCTGTCATTTATCTATGCAGTGTAATGGTTAAGTAACAGCAAATAATTATAAATGGATCAAAACAAAAAACAAGATTCTTTTAAGCTCAAAACAGATTTTAAGCTAAAGACAAAAAATGCCAACATTCAAGTAAAAGACAATGGTTGGTAAGCAAAAGGAAAAGGTGTGAAGTATCTACTGGCTGAGCACAAAACAAAATTACAGATTTGGAGAAAGGATTAATAGGAGAAAGCCATTGATGTAGTGATCTTTCACAAAACTGTGATATTTATATATGGCTCCTTAAAGTGTCTCAATTCCTCAAAACAATCATCAATATTAAGCTGCAATTTTCTGTTTTATAAAATCAGACATTTTATAAATATAGAAAAATACAGTCTTTATTAAAACACTATTTATTTAATTTTCTCTAAATTTTCAGGGTACCTTAAATATCCTTAAATATCCAACCCGCACGGCAGAGCCTGGCAAGCTATCCGTGTTCTATGCCAAATAGACCAAATTGATATGCCAAATCCAGTAATAAATGGATCTCATTTCCCTAACCCTGAATATGCAGAATCGAGAAGGATATGGAAGGAGAGGCTGATAAAACACCAAGGCAGACATAGGCTACCAAAACACAGAAAAACAAAAATGATTGTCTGTACTTTTAATGCTCGTACCCTGGCATCTGCTGCATCCATTGAAGACCTTATGGTACAAGCACGAAAGATCAAGTACGACATCATTGGTCTGACCAAAACGAGAAGACATCAATTCCATCATGCTGTTTTCGACACTGGAGAAGAACTGTTCCTTGGAACATGTGATAAAAGAGGCGTCGGTGGTGTCGGTATCCTTGTCAACACAAACTTAGTCGCGAGCATTGATTCATTTGAATGCCTAACAACCCGAATCGGACGATTACACTTGAATAAATGTGGCTCACTACCGGCAGTTTCTATCTTTGTTGTCTATGCACCAACATCCAGTTATGGTGAAAGAGAAACTGAGAAATTCTACATGGAGAAATTCTATAAAGAAGATCACACCTTCTACAAGATCATTGTCGGTGATTTTAATGCCAAGATAGGACCAAGAAGATCAGTTCGATGAACTCCACATCGGAACCCATGGCCTGGAATGGAACGAACAGGGTGACAGACTGTCTGAGTTCATCATGTCAACCAAAACCTTCCATGGTAACTCACAATTCCAAAAGGCTGAATCTAAACGTTGGACATGGGAGTCTCCCGATGGACGGTTCCACAATGAAATAGACCACATCATATTCAATCGGCGGTTTTGCCTAACCGATGTTGCTGTTGTCCCAAAATTCCAAACGGGATCAGACCACCGTCTTCTTCGTGCAAAATTCTACCTCACAGAACGAGGAGAAAAGAATGCAAGGTTTAAGAAGAGGACTCCCAGAACAACCACCAACTGGGAACTCTTTGGCTCTGTTGCGGCAACATGGGAAGATGCCGTCATTGACAACATTGATGAGGAATACAATCGAATGATTCAGCACCTCCATGATTGTGCAAGGAATGCCAAGAGAGAGATAACCACAAAAAACCGTCTTTCTTCGAACACTCTTGAACTTATTCGCCAACGTGGCTTGGCACGTGCCTCAGGCAACCACAAGCAAACGTCCGAACTGGCAAAACAGTGCAGAGAAGCCATCAAGAATGACCTCAAAAACAGGAGAGCAGCAGTACTGGTAGATGCAGCAGAAGCTGGGAAAAACATTCGTAATGCCCGCCTGTCCTTCACCAACTACAAAACCAAGATGACTGCCCTCCAAAATCATGATGGATCTATCACATCTTCCAGAAGGGCAAGGGAGAAGATTATTCATGACTTCTACTCAGATCTCTTTAATAGCCACATCCACTTGCCCACATACCATATACCACATGATGGATATGTCGTTCCCAATGTTCTCCCTTCCGAAATCCAACATGCCATCTCGTCGGTAAAGAAACAAAGAGCACCTGGCCCAGACAAGATCAGACCTGAACACCTGAAGAACTTACCATCAGTACTCATCAATACATTGGCTCGACTCTTCACACGCTACCTGTCTGAATGCAAGGTTCCATCCCAATGGAAAACCAGCAAGACTGTACTACTATACAAGAAAGGAGACATCCACGACATTGGCAACTATCGCCCAATCTGCCTATTGTCTGTCATCTACAAACTATTCACTCGAGTCATCCTGAATAGGATTAGCAGAACACTAGATGAAGGACAACCATGTGAACAAGCTGGATTCCGAAAAGGATTCAGTACCATCGACCATATCCACACAGTAACCAAGCTCATTGAGGTATCTCGGGAGTTCAAGATGCCACTCTCTAACGTTCATTGATTTAAAGAAGGCCTTTGATTCTGTTGAGACGGAAGCGGTCATAGAAGCCCTAGCCAATCAGGGCGTACAAACTCAAAACATCAGGATCCTTCGTGAGCTCTATTGCGGATTCACTACCAAGATCTCACCATTCTACAAAGAAGTAATCATCCATATCAAGAGAGGGGTTCGGCAGGGTGATACCATTTCACCAAAACTCTTCAGTGCCACCCTCGAGAACATCATGCGACGGCTGGAATGGGAAAACATGGGAGTGAAGATAGATGGTCGGCAACTACACCACCTCCGCTTTGCTGATGACATCGTTCTAATAACACCAAACATCAACCAAGCGGCACAAATGCTGAACGACTTTGACCGTGAATGTGGAAAGGTCGGACTACAGCTGAATCTTGCGAAGACAATGTTTATGAGAAACAGCCTTGTTCCTGACGCTCCATTCACTCTCAACGGAACCACCATCTCTGAATGCAACAGTTATATATACCTAGGTCGAGAAATCAACATGATGAATGACCTGGCACCTGAGTTGCGCAGGAGGAAGAGAGCGGCTTGGAATGCCTTCAAGAGCATTGAAGAAATAACTCAAAGGACAAAGAACCTCCAGCTACGAGCACATCTCTTTGATTCCACTATTCTTCCTGCATTAACATATGCCTCAGAGACCTGGACCCTACGAAAACAGGATGAGAACACTATTCGGGTCTCTCAAAGAGGAATCGAAAGAACTATGCTTGGAATATCACGATTCACTCAAATGAGAGATAGAATCCGGAGTTCTGATCTTCGTCAACGCTCAAGAATCAGGGACGCTGTCTCATTTGCCAAGACATCAAAAATCAGATGGGCTGGACACGTAATGAGGTTTACAGACAACCGCTGGACTAGAGCCATTACTGATTGGATTCCACGAGACATCAAAAGATCACGTGGACGCCCACCTATAAGATGGTCAGACTTCTTCGTCAAGACCCTAAATGATCGGTTTGAGGCTCTACATGTTCCTAAAACGAACAGATACCATTGGGCTACGCTAGCACGCAACCGGGATGAATGGAGACGTTACTGGCACCCGCTCGAATAAATCGATGAATAACGGGGATTAAAGTGATTAAGTGAAGTGAAGTGATTATTAAAACACATCTTTAATTAAAACACTGTTAATTCACTGTGTGAATGCTACAGTTCAGATAATAAATGATAATGTACTAGGGAAATCAACTTTAGGAAAACAGATTCATTACTTCCTTGTTCCCAAGGTGAGAGATGTGTGCTGAAAAGTATTCTTTAGTATTTAAAATGGCATCTTTTGTGTTAAGCCTTTCATTGCAATATCTATGGTTAAGAGCATTTTCCAGTGTCTTCTGAATGAAAGTTTATTAGCACATACTTTTAAAAACATTTGTAAATTTTTTAACTGTGCTTAAAGATGATCCAGTTGACACAATACCTTATTTTTAATATGTTGAGCAATTTAACCATAAAGGAATATATAGGTCTCTTTCAAAAGGAAGTAAACTAAAATAAGAATATAGGCTGTGTTTAAGTTTTAATTAGGCACTTTCAGGCCTGTCTAAATTAATAAAATACTAAGTGAATTAATACTACAAAGAAACTTTATCACTGATAATTTAAAATAGTAATGTGAGTACTTCATGGGTTATGCCTTTTACATTAATCAAAGATACAATGTAAGGGTGGTTAGAGGAAGCATTCTTTCCTATCAGTAAAGTCTTCATGTCAGGTAATTTCTTCCCTTTTTTTTCTTATAAGCATTAAAGGATGTTTCTCTCCTTACATTCCTGAGGAACAAAAAGTAATCTGTTCCTCTAGAGATAGGATAGTATTAATTGCTTCTTTCAAGAACAGAACATTTGGCATAATATGTTTTTGCAGAGTTTTGTCAAGTAAGCAGTTAAGAGTGGTGAATTATCATAGTCTGGCTTCTTGTGCCTTGTGCCTGGGCAGCACAGTAAATCTTGGCTGTTTTATGTGTATGGAGGCTAGGGTTGGAGGTTAACAACAGGGCTTTCAATACGACGGTTTTTACATTTTTTCAAAGAACTAGTTTTTTAAAAAAAAATTCAAATTTGACTTAGGTTTAAGTTGCAGTTTAAAATAAATCTTTCAGGTCACAGTAAGGGTAAGGCACTTGCCATGGAAGCAGCTAACTCTGGCCCAGTACAATCCCCAGCATCACATATGGTCCCCTGAGCACTGCCAGGATTTAAGACGTGGGCACTGCAAGTATGGCTCCAATCAAAAAATAAACAACCAAACATCAAAGAAGTTTTTTTTCCCTCTCTCATTCTTTTGAGTTACAAAATTCTTCTCTTGCCTATTCTCCTCTAGGCCCAAAGTTTGCAAACTTATACAGGATTTTCTCTAAGTAGGCCTGTGACATCATAACAAGATTAGATTATTCTGTGTGTTTTAATGAAAGTCAGAATGATCCTCCTTAACCTTGCCTCAAGGTCAAATACAGTCCTCCATCTGAAACCTTCAGAAATGATTAAGCAGTGCTAACAATTCACATAATATTAAGACAGAGGTTTGTCCATTGCTTGGTGTGGTCTGCTTTCTGGTACCTTTTGTCTTTGATACAAGAATTTAGAGATCCTCACAAAGTAATTCTGAACCAGTAACAGGGTTAGGTAATTGCAATCATGTGAGAAGTTCAAGAGTAGAAGTACACCAGCTAAGGGGTACACTAAGTGAAGCAAGGAAAGGTGTATAGTCCTCACTTCCTGGAGATGAGGGTGCCTGGTGGTGAAAGCACAGGAAAAATGAATCAGTAACTCGTTCCAGTTCCAAATAGAGTCAGACCTACAGATTCCAGTTCAAGACTCAGTGCAAAGCCCAACAAACAAAACCAATACTGGCTTAAAGGTGGTGATTGGGGTGGAGGAAAAGACTTGAGGTTAAGATATACCACAAATTGTAATAAAGGAGAGGGTGAACTGTCCTTCTCCGATGCAGAATTAGGAGGGAAAGGAATAGCAGCAAGAGGCTGAAAATTAAGGCTTTGTACTGACCAATGGATTGCCAGGTGAATGAAACTGAATGAGAAAAGCATTTATGACATTTTCTCAAAGAAAGATAAATGCATTTTTTCTTCAGAACAAATCAACCCTAGAAAACAAAGAGAGGAAGGGAAGTCTGGTATACACCCTAGTTGCTGGGACTATGTGAGACAATAGTTGGCAGGTCACTATGACACATTCATGAGCCCAAAGCTCACTGAAGTAGATAGATTCAGACTTTGGTAGTTATGCCCAGATGTCCAATGAGAAACTATTTTTCATTTCAGTTTAAGATAGAACATAAAATGCTAGAGTTAAAAAGAATCCTACAGACAACTAATCTACCATTCTTATTTTGAAGAGTGATGCTCCAGAAGAAATAACTTGCTATCTTTTCCAAAGTTACTCACAGCAGAACTATTTTACCATCTTCAAGTCTTGTCCTAAGCATTTAGTCAAATGATTGCAGAGCATGAAAAAGATATTTCAGTTATACCTTTACTTTCTTCATTCAATAAGCGTCTGTTGAATAGTAAGAATGCACTAGTATTTGTGCATATACTTTCCTGGAAAATGTCAAGAAAATGAATGTGGCAGGTAGCTACAACGTATTTGGCAATAGACAAAAATATTAAGATCAACAAAAATTAAGGACAAAAATTATAAGACTTGGAGGAACTGTGAACCTTGGAATAAAGTGTAGCAAGTACTATCAAATGCTAAAATAATCACTGGCAGAGAGAAAGATAAGTAGGTAAAGAAGAGAAAACGGGAAAGAGTAGTAAGTACAGCTTGAGTAATTTACTTAAGATTTGGAACTTTTGGAACACAGATCAAAATATAGATTAAGTTTCTGCAGCTTGCAAACAGACTTTTTTAAGTCTCTATCTTAACTAATTTTAAAAGGAAATCAGTAAAAATAAAAGTGATAACCCTTTCTCTGCCTTTATGTTAAGAACAGTTTACAATTTTCAAGTAACGGAATATAACATTACTACATTGTGCATTTCTTGGGATAGAAATAAATAAAGGTGATAAGAGTTATTGATAAGAGCACAGAAGCAACAAAAATTCCACAGAGATGTAGTGATTTGAAAGAACTGTAGAAGATATAAGGAGCAAACACATACATTTGACTCTAGAGTTTTGTTGGTATTGATTTTTAGGATCACACCTAGTGGTGATCAGGGCTTACTCCTGGCTCTGCGCTGAAGGGATCATTCCTGGCAAGATCAGGGTACCATATAGGTGCTGGGGACTGAACATGGGTTGGTCATGTGCAAAGCAATGACCACATGCTGTACTATCTCCAGCACTGTTAGCTCTAATTTGAAACTGGGCTGGTGAACCTTCAACTTCTAAACATATATCAAGAAATATTGTTGTCTTGATTTTAATTTCCCTAATAATAAGTGATGATGAGCAGTTTTTCATGTGCTTGTTGGACATTTATTGTTCTTTCTCAGAGAAGACCCTGTTCATTTTCTCTCCCCATTTTTTGATGGAGTTTCTGGATTTCCTGTAGTTGATCTTTGTGACTACTTTATATATTCTGAATATCAATCCTTTATCTGATAGGTTGACAGCAGATATTTTTTAACCGTCCAGTTAGCACTCTTTTAGTTTTAGCCCATATTTCTTTGGGAATGTAGAAACTCTTAATTTGACACAGTCCCATTTGCTTATTTATGATTCTATCACCTTTGTTCAAGGCATTGTATCACTAAAAACACCTTTAAAATCCAGCCTTGGAGTACTTTGCTCTTACTTTCCTCGGTTTATTGTACAGATTTTGGTCTGATCTCAAGGTCTTTGACCCACTATGAACTGACTTTTGTGTATGGTGCGAAATACAGACTGATCCATTAAAAAAGTACCTGTAAAAGTGGCAGGCTGGGGATGGGAGGGTAGGATAAGGAACCTATGAAGATTGATAGGAGAAAATTGACTTTTAATATGAAAAACTAAAAACAAGTTCAACTGACATTAAAGAGTTGGTAAATTGAGCATTTTTATATAATGAAAACACTAGTCAGCTTTGATCATAAATGAATGATAAGAACAAGCAAAGATGACTCTCACAAGGTATCAAACACCAACTGGTATTGCAAAGAAAATATAACATCACTTATATAAAATTCATAATCAATCAAAAACCTACGTGTGTGTGTGTTGGAAGGAAACTATAAAGAATAGAGTTGAAGAGATGCTATAGTGCTAAGCTATGTTTTTCAAAAGAAAATCATAGTAGTGCCCACGGACTTGAACTTTTGATGGCCGAGAACTGCTCCCCTGGCCAGCCCAAGGCGACGGACAGACAAAGGACCAGGGGAATGGAGAAATAGGAACTGGGTCCCAGGCTAGTTGGTAGTCTCTTTATTTCTCTCTCCTCTCGCACACAGTCCAATCTCTCCCGTTATGATATAATCATAGTCATAGTTTTGGTCGTAGTCCCCGTCATCATAGTTCCATCATCCTAGTCTCATAGACCTCAAAGTTTTCTTGTTATATCTTCCTCATCTTGTTGTACTCTTACAGTACTCTCATCACCCTTTCAGTCATCGCCATCTAGTCTCCCTTCTAGTCCCCTCTTACTCCTTACAGCATAGTTATATAAAAACCATGAATGGTGGGGGTACAAATAGGTGGGGTTGAACATTGTCATAATAACTGAGGTAAAGCTACTCTTTCAGGGAAAGTTTTGGGAGATTAACTCAAGGACAAAATCTTATCTGAGGGTTCTGCACTCCAGATACCATCCAGGGTATACTGTTTTCTCCTTTCCTCAGCTAGTAATCTCTTTAATCAATCATAGTAAATTTACTTCTTATAATATTTCTAGTCATTTTATATGAACACAGTAAGAAATATTTTAAGCTTAAAGTTTGGCTCTTCCTGGGGACATGTCGCTATATATCCCAGACTATAGTCCTCAGGCCAGGTTAGTCTTTCCTAATCCAGTAGGGTCCTTATTTAGTTACTTCTTTTTGGGTCATGACAGAGTTTGTTCCATGAGCATGCCTTACGTTATATTTATGGCACTTGGCTTGTCTCCTTTTGATGCCAGGGTAGCTTACAGCTTGCCATGGGTCCACCCAGTCCCTTTGTAGGGACCCTGCTTTTGGAGTGCAAGGAACTAAGGGTAACTGAGGCTTAAGTAAGGCTCTGAGGCTTAAATATGGATGCCCAGGAGTAAATATAATTTTGGAGTCAATTAACTCGTATGTTACAAAGCATAGTATGCACTGTCTTTCTGTGTCTATACAAAAAGGACATTGCTAAATAAACATGCAAATGACATAAAGGAAAGAGAAAACCAATACAGGATAACTAGTGCTTGATGAAACTGGGTGTGCCTCAGGGTCACTGTTGTGGGACTAACTCAATAAACCTAAGCTCCCTGCGGGAGGAGCAAGGACAACCCAATGTTATCAAACAGTAAGGTATTTGCCTAGTACATGCCCAACCTGGCTTCTAACCATATATGGTCCTTGGAAACCTCACCAAGATTGAGCCAGGAGCCAGGAATAAACCCTGAGCACTACCAGGTGTGACTCAAAGCCCCCAATCCACCCCACCCACCCCCCAAAAAACTCACAAAGAGAGTTATATAGAGAAACAATAACATTCAGGATGATAGGGGGGAAAGAGAAGTGGTGGAATTTGAGCCAAGCACAAAGCTCTATCTTTTTATTTATAGGCAATCCATCATTCATGTTGATGCCATTCGTTATATTCAACTAATTTGCTAGAGCGATAGCAAAGTGGGTAGGGCATTTGCCTTGCATGCATCCAACACGGCCAACCCAAGTTCAGTTCCTCTGCCCCTCTTGGAGAGTCTGGCAAGTACCTGAGAATATCTCGCCCACACAGCAAAGCCTGGCAAGCTACCCGTGACGTATTCGATATGGCAAACACAGTAACAAGTCTCACAATGTTGCTGGGCCCGCTCGAGCAAGTTGATGAACAACAGGAGGACAGTGACAGTTACTCATTTGCTATATTCTGTGTATATACAGCATTTTTAAAATACTATGGGCATACTTCCATGTTTACAAAGCTCTCAGAAAGGGGCCAGAACAATAATACAGCAGGAAGAGCTCTTGCCTTGAATACTGTTGACCATATTTGGATCCCCATATGGTCCCCTGAGCAGAGTTAGGAGCAATCTGTGAGTGCAGAGCCAGAAGTGAGTCCTGAGCAGTGCCAGGTATGTCCTTCCAAACTTCCCCAGGTATGTCCTTCCAAACTTCCCCCTCCCCTGCCAAAAAAAAAATGCGCTGAGAAAATTGAAGAGATAGTACAGGGCTTCACGCACTTGTCTGGCATGTGACCAGTTTTGATTTGATCCCCAGCAATGCACTATGGTCCTCTGAGCACTGCCTAGAGATACTCCTGAGCACTAGTAGTCTCAGGAGTAAACCCTCAGTACCACTGGTGTGGTCCAATGTCTACCTATAAATACATTTATCAGAAGATCACAGAAATAACACTGTAGAGTTTATAAACATTTGAAAGTAACTTTTTCAGTTTCTCTAAATAACAGATACCTAAAATATACTCAGAATATTAGAAAATTATCACTTATGCTTCACATAATTCCTCTTCAAGATAAATATTTCACTCTTAGTTTCATCATTAATTTTCTGAGTTAACTATGATTTGGTATTGTCATGTAGATTGAACAACGGTATACAGCAAAGATGAGATTCAAACCATATCTAACACTGCAAACTATGGAGGCACTGGTAAATACATCTGATTTAATTACAACAGCAAGGGGCCAGAGAGGGAGTACAGTGGGTGCTTGCCTTGCAAAACAGCTGACAAAGTCTTAATTCCTGGCACCCTATACCGTTCCCCAAACCCTGTCAACAGTGACTCCTGATGCAGAGCTGGAGTGAACACTGAGTACTGCCTGCCGTGTGCCCCCCCCCCCAAATAAAAACAAACAAGATTACCACAGCAAAAATAAATTTCCACATGAAGACAAAACCAATCTGTCACACCACTGTTTCCTAACTTAACCTATCTTAGCATTTTAAATGTACTCATGATACATTTAATCAGGACATCTTATCAGGACATCTTTTATGACATATTATCATCTCATTCCTACTTTGGACAAACTTGCAGGCCACAGGGCAGAGTCTGGCAAACTCCCCGTGGCGTACCAAATATGCCAAATACCAGTAACAATGATGGGTCTCATTCTCCTAAAGAGCCTTGAATACAATCTCAGAGTTAGGATGAAAGAGACTTTACTGGGGCCTGCTCGAGGCAATCGACGAATAATAGGATGAAATGATAATAATAATGATGATAATGATATTCCTTAAGAACTTGTGCTTTATTTCACAATACCTTTTCGTTGCTTCATGATCAAATTTATCCCTTAAACATATCAATTTTTTTAAATGGTGAAGATACCAATTATGTTTACAGAAAAATCTTACCTAGGTTGTGTTTTTCTGCAATTCGAATGTTTTGAAGAGGGAAACTTAGGAAAGCTCACTGTGGGTATGCTGAAATTTAACATTCTCATTGAACTACCATCTCAGAACAGATAAGCTCAAGTGAACAGGCTTGCCAAGCCCCAGCAAAATTATTCACTTCCACCCTCTCTATACTCATCTTTCTTTCCATTTATACTTCATAACCTAATTTTAAACTCTTGCAGGAATCCTGATTTATATCACATGGTCTTCTCTCCTTTGTTGGACTCAAGACCTTTTCAGTACACATACAACATAGTCCATTTCTGTAATTAACTTGTCAGTTTTTTATTTTGCTGTTTTTATTTGTATGTGTGTCTAATCAGCATGAGTCACATTTACAGATGTGGCTAGATGATAGAACTCATTCATGAGTGTGAATTTACAGCTGTGCTAAGTCCCAAATATACTGTAACAACAGCAGCGATAAAAACACCCCCCTTGCCCCAAAAAGTCCATACGTAGAAAAATGTACATGTGCTACGCCCTAACTCATTCTCCTTCCCCCAAAGCACCATCAGCGTGCTCTATGAGTAGTAGATCATCTTAATAAATTGACTTACTACAGTGGAACAATTCGCCTCTGGTATTTCTCAATATCCCAGTGAATCCTTCACATCTATAAACATGCTGGAGATGATATCAGGTACTGCTAGAGGCTTGGGGTCTTCCTGAGGATGCCTGGGACAAGAAAAAACACAGAGAAAAGACCAAAGACAGTCAGGAGAAACACAGAGAGAGGGAACATGGAAATAAACAAAGAACAGAAAAAGTGAGAGTAAGAGTCAGGAGTTATAGAGAGATTTAGCAGCCAGACACTTGGAGACAGGAGGACGTTAGCAATCAGAACTTGGGTTTTGGTTTGGAAACCACATTTTGGGTACTATTTAGTTATGTAATAATTCCCATATTACTAAATTTATGATGGAAATCAGTCATTTCAAAGTTATTTCTAAGGTTATATCTTTACCTATTAAAGATCAAATCCATATAGTTTCATGTTTAGAGATATATAAACACAAATTCAAAAAAACACTGCTATAAAGTTTTTTCTAATTATTCAATTAAAAATGGTTACTTCAAAGAAATAATATGATGCCCAGGGTCACAAGCAAGATGATGATATTTGGGCCCCAGATGATCTGATTTCAAAATCTATTCCTTTTTTGATATCCTGTGCTACCTTAGAAATGAATCATATATAATTCCAAACTAGTTTTTATGAAATTCAAGCTGCACATTTAAGATAAATTGATTTATCTTTTGGGACACAACTCTTAGTATACTCACTACTGTAATTTATCTGTTTCTTTGATTTTAAAAATTTGTCAGAAGAAAAAAATTAATGAAAGTAGGCCAGAACAGAAAAATTTCAAGAAACAACAACTTGACAAAATGTTAACATTGAAGGAAGTTCAAGGACTGGAGAGATAGTCAAAGATAGTGAAGGGTTTATGATGCTTGCCTTTGCACAGTTTGATCCCTAATACCGCATACAGTCCACTCAGTCCAGAATGAGGAATAGCCCTTGAACACTGCTATGTGTGTGCCCAAATCTGCCCCCATGTTAGTTCACTGCTTTCACAATCTTTGAATTTTAAAGTCTCAACAATTCAACAATTTCAACCGGAAGATGAAAAACATGTTTCACATTTCAATGAATTCTTATATCTATGTACTAGTAACCTAGTCTCCAACTTGTTATCTTATAATGTCTCACCTACAGTCTGTACTGAAATTCAATTTCAGGGTACTACATAAGGTAGAATGATTTAATGCATCACTTTTGTAAGCCTTACTATTTTCTCTTGAGAGATACTTAAAACTCTTCAAAATAATCATGCCCTTTGGAAGCAATCAATAAAATTGCCAGAACAGCTCCTTTGATACAAGTACATCTTATTGGATTTCGCAGCAAGACAAGACAATAAGAATACTAAGACGGTTCTATTCAACTGTGCATCAATGTATTTTTCTCATGTTCAGCAATTTTTAAACCAGAAATTCTCAAAAAAGGCCTAAAGTACAGTACTGCTCTGCCCTCTAGTGACTGGCTAGGTTTTACTAATTACTTGCTGTTTAAAAAATTATTCTTGAAGAAAAAAATTTTAAATATGTGTGATATAGCTGCTTTTCACTATTTTGAATGATGAGAACATTGTTAACTTTGAAAGATAAGTTTTATGGGATTAACAATGCAAGTAGATGCTATTTTTATAAGGATGGCTGCAACTAAAAATACAAACCAGAACAAACATAATCTATTCTGACCCTTTTACATAATCTATGTAATCTATTAATAGCCTTTTATATAGTCTATTAATAAATGCACCATATTCCAATCATATTTTTTCAAAATTTATTTTGACAGTCAAATAATTTCATTCTGTAAAGGGGAAGTAGTTCAAAGGAGCAGAATCTAGAGACCTTGCATCTAGAGACCTTAAATTCAATCCCAGTACTACATGGCCCTCAAAGTGTTGGTACATATAATTCTGGGGATCTGTTGGGGACTCCTACCCACCTCCGGAAAAAATAATTCTAATCAGTTCGTCAAATAACAAGCTTTAAAAGTCATATAATTATAAAATGCCGTATTGGTCAATTCTATTATTTTGGTGACTGAGACAACAAAGTGAATGATTTTATACACACACATATACAAATATATACATATATACACAAATACACACACAAAAATATCACATTAATGAATACTGTTCTCTAACAGAGCTAAATAAAAAAAAACTTCACTAAATACAAAAACTACTCAAAACACCCTTTAATCTTAACACTTCAGGATTTACCAGCACCTTCATGTAAATATTAGGAAAATGACTATCATGAAAATATGTGGAAATACTATTCATGTGTGTGAGATAAAATATTATTTAAAAAAGATACCCTAGTATTCATTCTCATGAAAGGAATTTTCCCATGTAGCTTGTTTGCCACAAATTAATAAATTTCCTGAGCAACATTACCATTCTTGTGTGTAACAAACTCATGTTAAATATAAACAGTACATATTAAATAGCACTATCCATAGCACTGTCCTCTTGATCATCTGTTTATCGATTTTTCTCAAGCAGGCATCAGTAATATATCCATTGTGAGATTTGTTGTTACTGTTTTTGGCAGTAAAAAGAGAACTCCCAGAACTACCACCAACTGGGAACTCTTTGACACTATTGTGGCAACATGGGAAGATGCCATTGTTGACAACATTGACGAGGAATACGATAGACTGGTTAAGCACCTCCATGAATGTGCGAGGAACGCCAAGAGAGAGAGCCACAAAAAAACGCCTGTCTTCGAAAACTCTTGAGCTAATTCGCCAGCGTGGTTTGGCGCATGCCTCAGGCAACCGCAAGCTAACATCCAAGCTCGCAAAGCAGTGCAGAGATGCGATCAAGGAAGACCTCAAAGAGAGAAGAGCAGAAGTACTGGTAAGATGCGGCAGAAGCCGGGAAAAGTATTCGTAACGCCCGCCTGTCCTTCGCCAACTACAAGACCAAGATGACTGCCCTCCGACGTCCTGATGGATCCATCACACCCTCCAGAACGGCAATGGAGAAGATTATCCATGACTTCTACTCAAATCTCTTCGACAGCCATGTCCACTTGCCGACATACCAAATTCCACAGGATGGATATGTCGTTCCCAACGTTCTCCCTTCCGATATCCGACACGCCATTTCGTCGGTAAAGAAACAAACAGCACTCGGCCCAGACAAGGTCAGACCTGAACACCTGAAGAACCTGCCATCAGTACTCATCAATACACTGGCTCGGATCTTCACTCACTACCTGTCTGAATGCAAGGTTCCATCCCAATGGAAAACCAGCAGGACCGTACTACTGTTCAAGAAGGGAGACATCCATGACATTGGCAACTATCGCCTGATCTGCCTATTGTCTGTCATCTACAAGTTGTTCACTCGAGTCATCCTAAATAGGATTGGCAGGACACTAGATGAAGGACAACCATGCGAGCAAGCCGGGTTCCGCAAAAGATTCAGCACCATAGACCATATCCACACAATAACCAAACTCATTGAGATTTCTCGGGAGTTCAAGATGCCGCTCTGTTTAACGTTCATTGATTTAAAGAAGGCCTTTGATTCTGTTGAGACGGAAGCGGTCATTGAAGCCCTAGCCAATCAGGGCATTCAAGCCCAATACATCAAGATCCTCCGTGAGCTGTATTGCAGATTCACTACCAGGATCTCACCATTCTACAAAGAAGTGATCGTTGATGTCAAGAGAGGGGTGCGGCAGGGTGATACCATTTCACTGAAACTCTTCAGTGCCACCCTCAAGAACATCATACGACGACTGGAATGGGAAGGAATGGGAGTGAAGATAGATGGTCGGCAATTACACCACCTCCGCTTTGCTGATGACATTGTTTTAATAACACCAAACATTAGCCAAGTGGCACAAATGCTGCCCAACTTTGACTGTGAGTGTGGAAAGGTAGGACTACAGCTGAATTTTACGAAGACAATGTTTATAAGAAACAGCCTCGTTCCTGATGCCCCATTTGCTCTCAATGGAACGACCATCTCCGAATGCAACAGCTATGTGTACCGTACCTAGGTCGAGAAGTCAACATGACAAGTGACCTGGCACCCAAGCTGCGCAGGAGGAAGAGAGAGGCTTGGAACGCCTTCAAGAACGTCGAAGAAATAGCTAAGAGGATGAAGAACCTCCGGCTCCGGGCACATCTCTTTGATTCCACTGTTCTTCCTGCATTAACATATGCCTCAGAGACCTGGGCCCTACGCAAACAGGATGAGAACACTATTCAGGTCTCCCAAAGAAGAATAGAAAGAGCTATACTTGGAATATCACGTTTCACTCAAATGAGAGAAAAAATCCGGAGTTCCAACATCCGTCAACGGTCAAGAATCAGGGACGCTGTCTCATTTGCCAAGATGTCAAAAATCAGATGGGCTGGTCACATAATGAGATTTAAAGACAACTGCTGGACTAGAGTTGTTACTGACTGGATCCCACTGGATGTCAAAAGACCGCGTGGCCGCCCACCTACCAGATGGTCAGACTTCTTCGTCAAGATCATGAACGATCGGTTTGAGGCTCTTCATGTTCCCAGAGCGAACAGATGCCATTGGGCTACACTAGCACGCGACAGGGACAAATGGAGACATTACTGGCACCCGCTCGAGCAAATCGACAAGTAATGGGAAGTTAAGTGATTTAAGTGATTAAGTATTTGGCATATCAAATACGCTACGGGGAGCTTACCAGGCTCTCTGAGAGGGACGGAGGAATCAAACCCGTGTCGGCCGTGTGCAAGGCAAACGCCCTGCCTGCTGTGCTATCACTCCAGCCCATGTGCTACACATTAAATATAAACAGTAAATATGAAAGGAGAGCGAGTACTTAAGTATAATTCATATATAGGAAGTGGTGTGGTTAGGAGCCCAAAATTCTGCAAACTACTAGGATTTGAATTCCAGCTCTGACATTTCTTAGTAATGCAACTTAAAACAGCTTATTAGATTCCTTTGCTTCAGTTTTCTAACCTACAAAGCATGACTAAACATAGATACCTACCAAGAGTAACATTTTATATCTTTTTTGATAATTGGGTAACATATGCATTTGTCAAAACTAAGAGACTTAAACTACATTTAAGGCAGGTGTTTCACTACATGTAAAACTCACATCCAAGAGGAAAAAACTTGTATATAAATACTGTGCCAAGATCAATATTATACAAGCTAAACTAATTAAAGAGTTATAATGGTTTCTATGATACTCAAAATTGCATCAGATGTGAGTTCTATCAAACCTTCAAGGATTTACTTCTATACACCTTAAACTCTTACAAAAAAAAGCAAAGACACAGGAATACCTTCCTAACACTTTGTATGAAGCAAACATTATACCAAAACCCAAAGTAGACAGAGACACTTTTAGAAAAGAAAATTTCAGCCCAACTCTGTGATGAATATTGGTAACACAAACGTCCTTAACAAAATCTTAGCTAATCGAATCCAACACATATCAAAAAATTCATAAACCCTGATCAAGTAGGATTAACCCCAGGGATGCAAATATGGTTCAACATACAGAAATCATCAATAAAAGAAAGATAAAAAAATGTGATCATTATCAACTGATGCAGAGAAAGCCTTTGAGAAGTCGCAACATCCATTCATGATAAAAACCCTGAACAAAATAGGGGTGGAAGGAACCTTTCTCAAGATAATAGCAGCTAGAGAAACTATTAGCTGGACCGATAGCACAGCAGGTAGGGTGTGTGCCTTGCACGTGGATGACCCAGGTTCAATTCCCACCATCACATATGGTCCCCTGAGCACCGCCAGGAGTAATTCCTGAGTGCAGAGCTAGGAGTAACCCCAGTGTAATGACAGTTGTGACCTCCCCCCCCCCCCCCGCAAAAGAAAAAAATATAGAATAATGCCGCTTGGCTAATGTTTGGTGTTATTAGAACTATGTCATCAGCAAAGCGGAGGTGGTGAAGTTGCCGACTGTCTATCTTCACTCCCATTCCAGTCATCGCATGACGTTCTCGAGGGTGGCACTGAAGAGTTTTGGTGAAAGAGTTATGGCAGATACTTTTCTTCTCTGTCTCTCTCATTTCCTTTTAGGCACTGTGGTTTCCAATACTATTACTGAAAGGGTATCGTGTATATCTCCTTATCTCTTTTCTGCACTCAGTTTTTTGTGATCTTATATACAGAGGAGAAAGCAATCAAGGTGTCTATCCCATTTAAAATCGTATCCAAAACAATAATTATCTAGGAATCGGATTAAGGAAAGACATGAGAGATCTATACCATGATAACTTTAAATAATTTATGAAAGAGTTAAAGATAAACTTAGGAAATGGAAAAATATCCCATGTTCATTGATTGGAAGAATCAATATTATTAACATGATAACCCCACCTAAACCATTATATATATTCAATGCAATCCCCATCATCCAAATTCAGACAACATTCTACCAGATCTAGAAAAGTCAATAATAAAGTTTGTGGGGGATATGGTGCCACCAGCAGGTCAATCTGTACCTGTGAGGCGAGTGCATCAGCAGCCTTATGGCACCTTCAGACTTCCAGATACCCCAAAATTGCTGCTGTGCCTTTGGCCAGACCCCAAAAACTTGGGGCAAGTAAACGGCCAAAAGTTAGGTATGTGGGAAACACATCCACAAACCACCTCCGGCTCAGCTATATAATTGGAGGCATGGCCTCTCTGATTCCTGATTGAACTGCTTAATGGCCATGATCCCAGAGACTCAAAAACAAATCTCGAAACCCAACAGCTTTTGGCAGAAATGCGTCCGGTCCCTGCAGTAGGTTACCGGTGCTGGGCCAACCCAGGTGGGAATAGGTTTCGTGCCTTGGCCTGTTCCCCCTGGTGGCCCGGTGGCCGCCATCCTCCAGAGGCTACTGGACAGTCAGGTTTGGGCCCACAGTGACGAGACACACAGGGCCTCATGGGATGTGGGTGAAGCTGGTTCTGTCCTCCCCACCCCAACGAGACCACAAGTCATCGCCCACGAACAGCCTCTCTGGTTCCTGATCAAGCTAATTAATGGCCATGATCCCAGAGTCTCAGAAACAAATCACGAAATCCTGCGGCTTTTGGCAGAAATGCGTCTGGACCACGCAGTAGGTCACTGGAGCCAGGCCACCCCAGGGGGGGAAAGGGTGTTGTCCCTCCACCTCCTCCCCGTTGGTGGCTCAGTGGCCGCCATCCTCCAGAGGCCATTGGACAGTCAGGCTTGGGTCCGCAGTGATGAGACATTTTGGCTTCACGGGACGGGGTGGAGCCAGTCCTGTCCTCCCCACCCCAACAAGACCCCAATTCATTGCCCAGGAAAGGCCTCTCTGGTTCCTGATCAAGCTGTTTAACGGCCACGATCCCAGAGACTCAGAAACAAATCTACAAACCCAGTGGCTTTTGGCAGAAATGTGTCTGGACCCCGCAGTAGGTTACTGTTGCCGGGCCACTCCAGGGGGGAGAGGGTGCTGTCCCTCCGCCTGCTCCCCCTTGGTGGCTCGGTGGCTGCCATCCTCCAAAGGCCTTTTGACATGCAGGCTTGGGCCTGAAGTGACGAGACATTTTGGACCTCATGGGATGGGGATGGAGCCGGTTCTGTCCTCCCCACCCCAACAAGACCCCAAGTCATCGCCCACTAACGGCCTTTCTGGCTCCTGATCAAGCTGCTTAATGGCCATGATCCCAGAGACTCAGGAGCAAATCTTGGAACCCAGCAGGTTTTGGCAGAAATCCCTCCAGATTTAAGTGCTAAAATTTCGAAATTTCAAAATCGCACGGCCACTACTGCAGCCACGTGACATCATAGATTATTCATAACCAGCAGTAGAAAACAAATTTTCTACTGTTGCCTTTTCAGCAGATCTGAGTATTGAGGTAAAATCTCAAATAATAATGGTGGGTCTGGTGTCAAAATATTGAATGTGATCAAAGTAGAGAAAAAGTAATGTGGAAATCATCTGCCCCACATGTAGGGGGAGGGGGAGGGATGGGGGTATGCTGGGGATTGTTGGGTGTGGGGAATGGGCACTGGTGAAGGTACAGGTGTTTCATTGTATGACCAAGACTTAGACCCGAAAGCTTTGTAACTGCTCTCACGGTGATTCAATAAATAAAATTATAAAAAATGAAAAAAAATTAAGGTGGAGTTCATGCACAATTCAATCAGCTAATCAGTGGCTGAATAAATAGCAGTACTCCAACATTTAAAAAAAAAAAATAAAGTTTGTGGCCATCTTTGAAAAGAAAAAAGAAAAAACAGGTTCCAAAAAGAGCCGAGAGCACCGGGAAGTTCCAGATGGAGTAGGCGCCGCATCCCGCCTCCCCCAGATGGAACCCTGGTGACCAGAAGCCTCTACAAACACAGCTCGAGTATGCGGGAACGAGGACTTTTTCTCAAATCTGCCGGACTACACCTCCCAGGTAACCTCTGATCCCGGAAGTCATGCCCACAGCCCGCCCCCCAGCGCCATCTTTGAAACGTTCAGAATAAGAGAAGGAACACATGGAGGGTGCGGGATCCCGGAGGAAAAGAAAAAAGAAAAAACAGGTTCCAAAAAGAGCCGAGAGCACCGGGAAGTTCCAGATGGAGTAGGCGCCGCATCCCGCCTCCCCCAGATGGAACCCTGGTGACCAGAAGCCTCTACAAACACAGCTCGAGTATGCGGGAACGAGGACTTTTTCTCAAATCTGCCGGACTACACCTCCCAGGTAACCTCTGATCCCGGAAGTCATGCCCACAGCCCGCCCCCCAGCGCCATCTTTGAAACGTTCAGAATAAGAGAAGGAACACATGGAGGGTGCGGGATCCCGGAGGAAAAGAAAAAAGAAAAAACAGGTTCCAAAAAGAGCCGAGAGCACCGGGAAGTTCCAGATGGAGTAGGCGCCGCATCCCGCCTCCCCCAGATGGAACCCTGGTGACCAGAAGCCTCTACAAACACAGCTCGAGTATGCGGGAACGAGGACTTTTTCTCAAATCTGCCGGACTACACCTCCCAGGTAACCTCTGATCCCGGAAGTCATGCCCACAGCCCGCCCCCCAGCGCCATCTTTGAAACGTTCAGAATAAGAGAAGGAACACATGGAGGGTGCGGGATCCCGGAGGAAAAGAAAAAAGAAAAAACAGGTTCCAAAAAGAGCCGAGAGCACCGGGAAGTTCCAGATGGAGTAGGCGCCGCATCCCGCCTCCCCCAGATGGAACCCTGGTGACCAGAAGCCTCTACAAACACAGCTCGAGTATGCGGGAACGAGGACTTTTTCTCAAATCTGCCGGACTACACCTCCCAGGTAACCTCTGATCCCGGAAGTCATGCCCACAGCCCGCCCCCCAGCGCCATCTTTGAAACGTTCAGAATAAGAGAAGGAACACATGGAGGGTGCGGGATCCCGGAGGAAAAGAAAAAAGAAAAAACAGGTTCCAAAAAGAGCCGAGAGCACCGGGAAGTTCCAGATGGAGTAGGCGCCGCATCCCGCCTCCCCCAGATGGAACCCTGGTGACCAGAAGCCTCTACAAACACAGCTCGAGTATGCGGGAATGAGGACTTTTTCTCAAATCTGCCGGACTACACCTCCCAGGTAACCTCTGATCCCGGAAGTCATGCCCACAGCCCGCCCCCCAGCGCCATCTTTGAAACGTTCAGAATAAGAGAAGGAACACATGGAGGGTGCGGGATCCCGGAGGAAAAGAAAAAAGAAAAAACAGGTTCCAAAAAGAGCCGAGAGCACCGGGAAGTTCCAGATGGAGTAGGCGCCGCATCCCGCCTCCCCCAGATGGAACCCTGGTGACCAGAAGCCTCTACAAACACAGCTCGAGTATGCGGGAACGAGGACTTTTTCTCAAATCTGCCGGACTACACCTCCCAGGTAACCTCTGATCCCGGAAGTCATGCCCACAGCCCGCCCCCCAGCGCCATCTTTGAAACGTTCAGAATAAGAGAAGGAACACATGGAGGGTGCGGGATCCCGGAGGAAAAGAAAAAAGAAAAAACAGGTTCCAAAAAGAGCCGAGAGCACCGGGAAGTTCCAGATGGAGTAGGCGCCGCATCCCGCCTCCCCCAGATGGAACCCTGGTGACCAGAAGCCTCTACAAACACAGCTCGAGTATGCGGGAACGAGGACTTTTTCTCAAATCTGCCGGACTACACCTCCCAGGTAACCTCTGATCCCGGAAGTCATGCCCACAGCCCGCCCCCCAGCGCCATCTTTGAAACGTTCAGAATAAGAGAAGGAACACATGGAGGGTGCGGGATCCCGGAGGAAAAGAAAAAAGAAAAAACAGGTTCCAAAAAGAGCCGAGAGCACCGGGAAGTTCCAGATGGAGTAGGCGCCGCATCCCGCCTCCCCCAGATGGAACCCTGGTGACCAGAAGCCTCTACAAACACAGCTCGAGTATGCGGGAACGAGGACTTTTTCTCAAATCTGCCGGACTACACCTCCCAGGTAACCTCTGATCCCGGAAGTCATGCCCACAGCCCGCCCCCCAGCGCCATCTTTGAAACGTTCAGAATAAGAGAAGGAACACATGGAGGGTGCGGGATCCCGGAGGAAAAGAAAAAAGAAAAAACAGGTTCCAAAAAGAGCCGAGAGCACCGGGAAGTTCCAGATGGAGTAGGCGCCGCATCCCGCCTCCCCCAGATGGAACCCTGGTGACCAGAAGCCTCTACAAACACAGCTCGAGTATGCGGGAACGAGGACTTTTTCTCAAATCTGCCGGACTACACCTCCCAGGTAACCTCTGATCCCGGAAGTCATGCCCACAGCCCGCCCCCCAGCGCCATCTTTGAAACGTTCAGAATAAGAGAAGGAACACATGGAGGGTGCGGGATCCCGGAGGAAAAGAAAAAAGAAAAAACAGGTTCCAAAAAGAGCCGAGAGCACCGGGAAGTTCCAGATGGAGTAGGCGCCGCATCCCGCCTCCCCCAGATGGAACCCTGGTGACCAGAAGCCTCTACAAACACAGCTCGAGTATGCGGGAACGAGGACTTTTTCTCAAATCTGCCGGACTACACCTCCCAGGTAACCTCTGATCCCGGAAGTCATGCCCACAGCCCGCCCCCCAGCGCCATCTTTGAAACGTTCAGAATAAGAGAAGGAACACATGGAGGGTGCGGGATCCCGGAGGAAAAGAAAAAAGAAAAAACAGGTTCCAAAAAGAGCCGAGAGCACCGGGAAGTTCCAGATGGAGTAGGCGCCGCATCCCGCCTCCCCCAGATGGAACCCTGGTGACCAGAAGCCTCTACAAACACAGCTCGAGTATGCGGGAACGAGGACTTTTTCTCAAATCTGCCGGACTACACCTCCCAGGTAACCTCTGATCCCGGAAGTCATGCCCACAGCCCGCCCCCCAGCGCCATCTTTGAAACGTTCAGAATAAGAGAAGGAACACATGGAGGGTGCGGGATCCCGGAGGAAAAGAAAAAAGAAAAAACAGGTTCCAAAAAGAGCCGAGAGCACCGGGAAGTTCCAGATGGAGTAGGCGCCGCATCCCGCCTCCCCCAGATGGAACCCTGGTGACCAGAAGCCTCTACAAACACAGCTCGAGTATGCGGGAACGAGGACTTTTTCTCAAATCTGCCGGACTACACCTCCCAGGTAACCTCTGATCCCGGAAGTCATGCCCACAGCCCGCCCCCCAGCGCCATCTTTGAAACGTTCAGAATAAGAGAAGGAACACATGGAGGGTGCGGGATCCCGGAGGAAAAGAAAAAAGAAAAAACAGGTTCCAAAAAGAGCCGAGAGCACCGGGAAGTTCCAGATGGAGTAGGCGCCGCATCCCGCCTCCCCCAGATGGAACCCTGGTGACCAGAAGCCTCTACAAACACAGCTCGAGTATGCGGGAACGAGGACTTTTTCTCAAATCTGCCGGACTACACCTCCCAGGTAACCTCTGATCCCGGAAGTCATGCCCACAGCCCGCCCCCCAGCGCCATCTTTGAAACGTTCAGAATAAGAGAAGGAACACATGGAGGGTGCGGGATCCCGGAGGAAAAGAAAAAAGAAAAAACAGGTTCCAAAAAGAGCCGAGAGCACCGGGAAGTTCCAGATGGAGTAGGCGCCGCATCCCGCCTCCCCCAGATGGAACCCTGGTGACCAGAAGCCTCTACAAACACAGCTCGAGTATGCGGGAACGAGGACTTTTTCTCAAATCTGCCGGACTACACCTCCCAGGTAACCTCTGATCCCGGAAGTCATGCCCACAGCCCGCCCCCCAGCGCCATCTTTGAAACGTTCAGAATAAGAGAAGGAACACATGGAGGGTGCGGGATCCCGGAGGAAAAGAAAAAAGAAAAAACAGGTTCCAAAAAGAGCCGAGAGCACCGGGAAGTTCCAGATGGAGTAGGCGCCGCATCCCGCCTCCCCCAGATGGAACCCTGGTGACCAGAAGCCTCTACAAACACAGCTCGAGTATGCGGGAACGAGGACTTTTTCTCAAATCTGCCGGACTACACCTCCCAGGTAACCTCTGATCCCGGAAGTCATGCCCACAGCCCGCCCCCCAGCGCCATCTTTGAAACGTTCAGAATAAGAGAAGGAACACATGGAGGGTGCGGGATCCCGGAGGAAAAGAAAAAAGAAAAAACAGGTTCCAAAAAGAGCCGAGAGCACCGGGAAGTTCCAGATGGAGTAGGCGCCGCATCCCGCCTCCCCCAGATGGAACCCTGGTGACCAGAAGCCTCTACAAACACAGCTCGAGTATGCGGGAACGAGGACTTTTTCTCAAATCTGCCGGACTACACCTCCCAGGTAACCTCTGATCCCGGAAGTCATGCCCACAGCCCGCCCCCCAGCGCCATCTTTGAAACGTTCAGAATAAGAGAAGGAACACATGGAGGGTGCGGGATCCCGGAGGAAAAGAAAAAAGAAAAAACAGGTTCCAAAAAGAGCCGAGAGCACCGGGAAGTTCCAGATGGAGTAGGCGCCGCATCCCGCCTCCCCCAGATGGAACCCTGGTGACCAGAAGCCTCTACAAACACAGCTCGAGTATGCGGGAACGAGGACTTTTTCTCAAATCTGCCGGACTACACCTCCCAGGTAACCTCTGATCCCGGAAGTCATGCCCACAGCCCGCCCCCCAGCGCCATCTTTGAAACGTTCAGAATAAGAGAAGGAACACATGGAGGGTGCGGGATCCCGGAGGAAAAGAAAAAAGAAAAAACAGGTTCCAAAAAGAGCCGAGAGCACCGGGAAGTTCCAGATGGAGTAGGCGCCGCATCCCGCCTCCCCCAGATGGAACCCTGGTGACCAGAAGCCTCTACAAACACAGCTCGAGTATGCGGGAACGAGGACTTTTTCTCAAATCTGCCGGACTACACCTCCCAGGTAACCTCTGATCCCGGAAGTCATGCCCACAGCCCGCCCCCCAGCGCCATCTTTGAAACGTTCAGAATAAGAGAAGGAACACATGGAGGGTGCGGGATCCCGGAGGAAAAGAAAAAAGAAAAAACAGGTTCCAAAAAGAGCCGAGAGCACCGGGAAGTTCCAGATGGAGTAGGCGCCGCATCCCGCCTCCCCCAGATGGAACCCTGGTGACCAGAAGCCTCTACAAACACAGCTCGAGTATGCGGGAACGAGGACTTTTTCTCAAATCTGCCGGACTACACCTCCCAGGTAACCTCTGATCCCGGAAGTCATGCCCACAGCCCGCCCCCCAGCGCCATCTTTGAAACGTTCAGAATAAGAGAAGGAACACATGGAGGGTGCGGGATCCCGGAGGAAAAGAAAAAAGAAAAAACAGGTTCCAAAAAGAGCCGAGAGCACCGGGAAGTTCCAGATGGAGTAGGCGCCGCATCCCGCCTCCCCCAGATGGAACCCTGGTGACCAGAAGCCTCTACAAACACAGCTCGAGTATGCGGGAACGAGGACTTTTTCTCAAATCTGCCGGACTACACCTCCCAGGTAACCTCTGATCCCGGAAGTCATGCCCACAGCCCGCCCCCCAGCGCCATCTTTGAAACGTTCAGAATAAGAGAAGGAACACATGGAGGGTGCGGGATCCCGGAGGAAAAGAAAAAAGAAAAAACAGGTTCCAAAAAGAGCCGAGAGCACCGGGAAGTTCCAGATGGAGTAGGCGCCGCATCCCGCCTCCCCCAGATGGAACCCTGGTGACCAGAAGCCTCTACAAACACAGCTCGAGTATGCGGGAACGAGGACTTTTTCTCAAATCTGCCGGACTACACCTCCCAGGTAACCTCTGATCCCGGAAGTCATGCCCACAGCCCGCCCCCCAGCGCCATCTTTGAAACGTTCAGAATAAGAGAAGGAACACATGGAGGGTGCGGGATCCCGGAGGAAAAGAAAAAAGAAAAAACAGGTTCCAAAAAGAGCCGAGAGCACCGGGAAGTTCCAGATGGAGTAGGCGCCGCATCCCGCCTCCCCCAGATGGAACCCTGGTGACCAGAAGCCTCTACAAACACAGCTCGAGTATGCGGGAACGAGGACTTTTTCTCAAATCTGCCGGACTACACCTCCCAGGTAACCTCTGATCCCGGAAGTCATGCCCACAGCCCGCCCCCCAGCGCCATCTTTGAAACGTTCAGAATAAGAGAAGGAACACATGGAGGGTGCGGGATCCCGGAGGAAAAGAAAAAAGAAAAAACAGGTTCCAAAAAGAGCCGAGAGCACCGGGAAGTTCCAGATGGAGTAGGCGCCGCATCCCGCCTCCCCCAGATGGAACCCTGGTGACCAGAAGCCTCTACAAACACAGCTCGAGTATGCGGGAACGAGGACTTTTTCTCAAATCTGCCGGACTACACCTCCCAGGTAACCTCTGATCCCGGAAGTCATGCCCACAGCCCGCCCCCCAGCGCCATCTTTGAAACGTTCAGAATAAGAGAAGGAACACATGGAGGGTGCGGGATCCCGGAGGAAAAGAAAAAAGAAAAAACAGGTTCCAAAAAGAGCCGAGAGCACCGGGAAGTTCCAGATGGAGTAGGCGCCGCATCCCGCCTCCCCCAGATGGAACCCTGGTGACCAGAAGCCTCTACAAACACAGCTCGAGTATGCGGGAACGAGGACTTTTTCTCAAATCTGCCGGACTACACCTCCCAGGTAACCTCTGATCCCGGAAGTCATGCCCACAGCCCGCCCCCCAGCGCCATCTTTGAAACGTTCAGAATAAGAGAAGGAACACATGGAGGGTGCGGGATCCCGGAGGAAAAGAAAAAAGAAAAAACAGGTTCCAAAAAGAGCCGAGAGCACCGGGAAGTTCCAGATGGAGTAGGCGCCGCATCCCGCCTCCCCCAGATGGAACCCTGGTGACCAGAAGCCTCTACAAACACAGCTCGAGTATGCGGGAACGAGGACTTTTTCTCAAATCTGCCGGACTACACCTCCCAGGTAACCTCTGATCCCGGAAGTCATGCCCACAGCCCGCCCCCCAGCGCCATCTTTGAAACGTTCAGAATAAGAGAAGGAACACATGGAGGGTGCGGGATCCCGGAGGAAAAGAAAAAAGAAAAAACAGGTTCCAAAAAGAGCCGAGAGCACCGGGAAGTTCCAGATGGAGTAGGCGCCGCATCCCGCCTCCCCCAGATGGAACCCTGGTGACCAGAAGCCTCTACAAACACAGCTCGAGTATGCGGGAACGAGGACTTTTTCTCAAATCTGCCGGACTACACCTCCCAGGTAACCTCTGATCCCGGAAGTCATGCCCACAGCCCGCCCCCCAGCGCCATCTTTGAAACGTTCAGAATAAGAGAAGGAACACATGGAGGGTGCGGGATCCCGGAGGAAAAGAAAAAAGAAAAAACAGGTTCCAAAAAGAGCCGAGAGCACCGGGAAGTTCCAGATGGAGTAGGCGCCGCATCCCGCCTCCCCCAGATGGAACCCTGGTGACCAGAAGCCTCTACAAACACAGCTCGAGTATGCGGGAACGAGGACTTTTTCTCAAATCTGCCGGACTACACCTCCCAGGTAACCTCTGATCCCGGAAGTCATGCCCACAGCCCGCCCCCCAGCGCCATCTTTGAAACGTTCAGAATAAGAGAAGGAACACATGGAGGGTGCGGGATCCCGGAGGAAAAGAAAAAAGAAAAAACAGGTTCCAAAAAGAGCCGAGAGCACCGGGAAGTTCCAGATGGAGTAGGCGCCGCATCCCGCCTCCCCCAGATGGAACCCTGGTGACCAGAAGCCTCTACAAACACAGCTCGAGTATGCGGGAACGAGGACTTTTTCTCAAATCTGCCGGACTACACCTCCCAGGTAACCTCTGATCCCGGAAGTCATGCCCACAGCCCGCCCCCCAGCGCCATCTTTGAAACGTTCAGAATAAGAGAAGGAACACATGGAGGGTGCGGGATCCCGGAGGAAAAGAAAAAAGAAAAAACAGGTTCCAAAAAGAGCCGAGAGCACCGGGAAGTTCCAGATGGAGTAGGCGCCGCATCCCGCCTCCCCCAGATGGAACCCTGGTGACCAGAAGCCTCTACAAACACAGCTCGAGTATGCGGGAACGAGGACTTTTTCTCAAATCTGCCGGACTACACCTCCCAGGTAACCTCTGATCCCGGAAGTCATGCCCACAGCCCGCCCCCCAGCGCCATCTTTGAAACGTTCAGAATAAGAGAAGGAACACATGGAGGGTGCGGGATCCCGGAGGAAAAGAAAAAAGAAAAAACAGGTTCCAAAAAGAGCCGAGAGCACCGGGAAGTTCCAGATGGAGTAGGCGCCGCATCCCGCCTCCCCCAGATGGAACCCTGGTGACCAGAAGCCTCTACAAACACAGCTCGAGTATGCGGGAACGAGGACTTTTTCTCAAATCTGCCGGACTACACCTCCCAGGTAACCTCTGATCCCGGAAGTCATGCCCACAGCCCGCCCCCCAGCGCCATCTTTGAAACGTTCAGAATAAGAGAAGGAACACATGGAGGGTGCGGGATCCCGGAGGAAAAGAAAAAAGAAAAAACAGGTTCCAAAAAGAGCCGAGAGCACCGGGAAGTTCCAGATGGAGTAGGCGCCGCATCCCGCCTCCCCCAGATGGAACCCTGGTGACCAGAAGCCTCTACAAACACAGCTCGAGTATGCGGGAACGAGGACTTTTTCTCAAATCTGCCGGACTACACCTCCCAGGTAACCTCTGATCCCGGAAGTCATGCCCACAGCCCGCCCCCCAGCGCCATCTTTGAAACGTTCAGAATAAGAGAAGGAACACATGGAGGGTGCGGGATCCCGGAGGAAAAGAAAAAAGAAAAAACAGGTTCCAAAAAGAGCCGAGAGCACCGGGAAGTTCCAGATGGAGTAGGCGCCGCATCCCGCCTCCCCCAGATGGAACCCTGGTGACCAGAAGCCTCTACAAACACAGCTCGAGTATGCGGGAACGAGGACTTTTTCTCAAATCTGCCGGACTACACCTCCCAGGTAACCTCTGATCCCGGAAGTCATGCCCACAGCCCGCCCCCCAGCGCCATCTTTGAAACGTTCAGAATAAGAGAAGGAACACATGGAGGGTGCGGGATCCCGGAGGAAAAGAAAAAAGAAAAAACAGGTTCCAAAAAGAGCCGAGAGCACCGGGAAGTTCCAGATGGAGTAGGCGCCGCATCCCGCCTCCCCCAGATGGAACCCTGGTGACCAGAAGCCTCTACAAACACAGCTCGAGTATGCGGGAACGAGGACTTTTTCTCAAAACCGCGCGGCCGCTTACGCGGCCGCGCGACATCTCTCTATATACAAAGTGATCAATGAGAAGTAAACCACCCAATCTTTCTCCCTGAAAATCAGAGTTAAGTTTGGAGCATGGCCACAGCCCCAGAAACACAAGGACTTAATGCAGAAACCAGCAGCTTAGAGCAGAAAAGTGAACGGACGATGCGTTAACCCAGGCCATCATTTCTGCCCAGAGGGGAAAAGGGTGTTGCCCCATTCGCCCTCTCTTCTCTGGAAAGAAGGATGGCGGCCGCATGGGAGCCTTGTGGACAGCAGGTATGAGCCGGGGGTGTGGGGGCGACTAAAACCTCATGGGAAGGGGGGCGTTCCGGTCCGTCCTTCACGCCCTACCGAGGTCACCAGTTGCCCCCCACGAGCGGCTCTCCAGCACGGCCACAGCCCCAGAAGCACAAGGGCTTAATGCAGAACCCAGCAGCTTGGAGCAGAAAAGTGAAAGGACTATGCGTTAATCCAGGCAATCATTTCTGCCCAGAGGGGAAAGGGTGTTGCTCCCTTCCGCCCTCCTCCCTCTGGAAAGAAAGATGGCGGCCACATGGGAGCCTTGTGGACAGCAGGTATGAGCCGGGGGTGTGGGGGCGACTAAAACCTCATGGGAAGGGGGGCGTTCTGGTCCGTCCTTCACGCCCTACCGAGGTCACCAGTTGCCCGCCGCGAGCGGCTCTCCAGCACAGCCACGGCCCCAGAAGCACAAGGACTTAATGCAGAACCCAGCAGCTTGGAGCAGAAAAGTGAACGGACTCTGCATTGATCCAGGCCATCAAGTCTGCCGGAGGGGAAAGGGTGTTGCCCCATTCGCCCTCTCCTCTTTGGAAAGAAAGATGGCGGCCACATGGGAGCCTTGTGGACAGCAGGTATGAGCCGGGAGTGTGGGGGCGACTAAAACCTCATGGGAAGGGGGGCGTTTCGGTCCGCCCTTCACGCCCTACCGAGGCCACCGGTTGCCCCCCGCGAGCGGCTCTCCAGCACGGCCAGGACTCCAGAACACAGAAACCAATTTCTTAACTATCTGACTTTCAGTAGAAATACTTCCAGGGTCAATAGGTAAAAGAGCAGAAATCCAAAACCAACATTTAATTCTTGAACCCAGCCGTAGAAAGCAAATCACTTCACAATGCTTTTTCAGCATGTCTGATTTGGGGGGGGGGGGTAAACTCTAAATAATAGTGGTGAATCTTTTATTGAAACAATGAATCTAATCAAAGCAGATAGAGTGTTAACTAGAATTCATCTGCTTCACAGGGACGGGGAGGGGTGGGGGGTGGGGTTTTATTGGGGTTCCTCATGGTAAAAAATAAGTATTGATAAAGGGAAATGTGTTTGATATTTGCATGACTGAGACATAAACCTGAAAGCTTTGTAACCTTTCCCACAGTGATTCAATAAATAAAAAAAAAAAAAAAAAAAAAAAATAAAGTTTGTATGGAATGAGAAAATATCACAAATAGCCAAAGCCATACTGAAAAATAAGAAATTGGGAGGTGTTTCATTATTTAATTTGAAACTATTGGAAAGCTACAGTGATTAAAACTGCATGGAAATGGAATAATTATAGGCCATTTGATCAATGGGTAAGAATTGAATACCCTATGACAAAATACCATATACAGTTAACCTTAAATACGTGAGCTCAGAACGTGAAATGAAGTACAGATGGCATCTTCATATGGTGCTGGCAAAATTGGCTTACATGTAAGAAATTAAAGCTGAATTCATATCTTACACCTCATATAAGTCAATCAAAGTGAATCAGACCTCGCGATCCAACTAGAAAATAATGAGGAAACATTGAGGAAAATATAGCCAGAACACTTTGGACCTAAAAGGTGTCATCGATGATCTGATACCACTGATAAAAGCAACACAAAAATAAACAAATGGGACTACCTAAAATTAAAGCGCTTCCATATGGCAAATAAACACAGGCTAAAACTAGAAGACAGCTAACTGAATGGGAAAAAAAGATTTACATTCAGCACATTAGATAAAGGTTTGATATGCAGGATATATAAAGTATTTGCAAAAATCAACAATAAAAAAATTCAAAAGCCCTACAAAAAAGCAATGGGGAGAAGAAACAAACAGACATTTCTCGGACAAAGATGGGCACATGAGAAAAAATGCTTAGCAATCATTTATCATCAGAGAAATCCGTATCAAAATACCATGTCAGACCAATAAGAATGGCACATATCAAAAATAGTAGAATTAATCTGTTGCAGAGTATGTGGTGAAACAGGAACTCTATTCTACTGTTGGTGGGAATGTTGTCTGGTACAACCACTGTTGAAGACAGTATGGAGAGTTCTCAGTTCAGTTCTCCTGAATTACCATCCAGGAAGACTAGGGATACCTGAATAGACCCATTCATATCAAGAAAATTGAAGCAGTAATCAAAAATCTTCCCAAAAACAAAAGCCCAGGCCCAGACGGGTTCACTAGTGAATTCTTCCAAACATTTAAAGACGACCTGTTGCCAGTTCTCCTCAACCTTTTTCAGGAAATTGAAAAAAAAAAAAAGGAACTCTCCCAAACAGCTTCCATGAGGCACATATCTCCCGAATACCTAAAACGAACAAAGTCACCACCAACAAAGAAAACTATAGGCCAATCCCTGATGAACACAGATGCGAAGATCCTCAACAAAATATTAGCAAATAGAATCCAACAACTCATCAAAAAGATCATACACCATGACCAAGTGGGATTCATCCCGGGATGCAAGGATGGTTTAACATTCAGAAATCAATCAACATAATCCATCATATCAACAAAAGTAAAGATAAAAATCATATGATAATATCAACAGTTTCAGAGAAAGTTTTTGACAAGATTCAGCACCCTTTTATGGTAAAAACTCTCACTAGAACATGTTTTGAAGGAACTTTTCTCAAGATAGTCAAAGCCATCTACAACAAACCCATGGTAAGCATTATCCTCAATGGGGAAAAACTAAGGACCTTTCCCTCTAAGATCAGGGACAAGACAAGGATGACCGCTATCACCACTTCTGTTTAACATAGAACTGGAAGTACTTGCAATAGTGATTAGGCAAGAAAAAGACATTAAAGGCATCCAGATTGGAAAGGAAAAAATCAAGCTCTCACTATTCGCAGATGATATGATACTATATCTCGAGAATCTAAATCCTCTCCTAAGAAACTCCTAGAAACAATAGACTTGTACAGTAAAGTAGCAGGCTATAAAATCAATGCCCAGAAATCCATGGACTTCCTATATGCAAATAATGAGAGAGAGGAAAATGACATGAAAAAAATAATCCTGTTCACAATTGTGCCCCAGAAAATCAAATACCTAGGAATAAGCCTAGCTAAAGAGGTAAAGGATCTCTAAAACGAAAACTACAAAACACTACTCCATGAAATAAAAGAGGACACGAGAAAATGGAAACATATCCCCTCATCATGGATAGGAAGTATCAACATTGTCAAAATGGCAATACTCCCAAAAGCATTATACAGATTCAATGTGATCCCTATAAGGATACCTATGAAATTCTTCAAAGAAATCGATCAAGCACTCCTGAAATTCATATGGAACAACAAACGCCCACAAATAGCTAAAGCAATTCTTGGGAAAAAGACGTGGGGAGGCATTACCCTCCCCAACCTCAAACTCTACTACAAAGCGGTAATAAATAAAACAGCATGGTACTGAAACAAAGCCAGGGATGCAGACTAATGGAACAGGGTGCAATAACCATACACAGAACCCCAAATGTATGAACATCTAATCTTTGATAAGAGCAAGAAATGTGAAGTGGAACAAGAAAGCCTCTCCAACAAATGGTGCTGGCATAACTGGACAACCACATGCAAAAAAATGGGCTTAGACCTCGACCTAACACTATGCAAAAAGTCAGATCAAAATGGATTAAAGATCTCAACATCAGGCCAAAATCCACAAGATACATTGAAGATAAAGTCGGCAAAACCCTTCAGGATATTGAGAATAATGGTATCTTCAAAGACGACACTTCACTGTCCAACCAAGTAGAAACAGATAAACAAATGAGGCTATCTTAAATTAAGAAGCTTCTGCACCTCAAAAGCTACAATAACCAGAATACAAAGACGATCTACAGAATGGGAAAGGATATTTACCCAGTACCAATCTGATAAAGGGTTGATATCAAGAATATACAAAGTACTGGTTGAACTCTACAAGAAGAAAACATCTAACCCCATGGAAAAATAGGGTGATAAAATGAACAGAAATTTTCCCAAAGAAGAAATCCAAATGGCTAAAAGGCACATAAGAAAATGCTCTACATCACTAATCATCAGGGAGATGCAGATCAAAACAACAATGAGATATCATCTCATAACACAGAAACTGGCCCACAATAAAAGAACAAAAGCAACCAGTGTTGGTGCGAATGTGGTGAGAAAGGGACTCTCCTTCATTGCTGGTGGGAATGCCGACTGGTTCATCCCTTTTGGAAAACAGTATGGACGACTCTCAAACAATTAGAAATTGAGCTCCCATTTGATCCGGCAATACCACTCCTAGGAATATATCCCAAAGAGGAAAAAAAGTATAGTCAAAGTGACATCTGCACTTGTTTGTTCATTTCAGCACTGTTCACAATAGCCAGAATCTGGAAAAAACCTGAGTGCCCGAGAACAGATGACTGGTTAAAGAAACCTTGGTACATCTACACAATGGAGTACTATGCAGTTGTTAGAAAAGATGAAGTCATGAAATTTACATGCAAGTGGTACTACATGGAAAGTATCATGCTAAGCAAAATGAGTCAGAAAGAGAGGGACAGACATAGAAAGACTGCATTCATCTGGGGAATATAAAGTAACAAAATGGGAGACTAACACCCAAGAATAGCCAAGATAAGTACCAGGAGGTTCACACCATGGCTTGGAGGACAGCGGCACATGCTGGTGGAGAAGGCAGCTCAGAGAGAGAGGGGAACACCAAGTAAAGGGTGTTGGGAGGACCCTCCCAGGATGAGAGATGCCTGCCGAAAGTAGAGTATAAACTGAACATGATTGCCACTCAATGCCTCTTTTGCAAACCACAGCACCCAAAAGGAGAGAGAGAACAAAAAGGAATGCCCTCAGATAGAGAAGAGAGCACCAAATAAAGGGTGTTGTGAAGACCCTCCCAGGGTGGGAGAGACATGCTAAAAGTGGTCTATAGACCAAACATGACTGCCACTCAATGCTCTCTGGCAAAACACAGTACCCAAAAGAAGAGAGAACAGGGAGGAATGCCCTGCCACAGCGGCAGGGTGGGACGGGGGGGGGGGGGGATGGGGGGGGGAAGGATGCTAGGACCCGTGGTGGGGGAGGATGGGCACTGGTGGAGGGATGGGTGCTTGATCATTGTATAACTGAAACCCAAGCACAAAAATTTATAAGTCTATAAGTGTACTTCATGGTGTTTCACTGATAAAAAAAAATGATAAAAAAAAAAAAAGGAATGCCCTGCCACAGGGTTGGGGTGGGATGTGGGGAGGGATGCTGGGAGCATTATCGGAGAGGAATGGGCACTGTTGGAGGGATGGGTACTCAATCATTGTATAACTGAAACCCAAGCACAAAAATTTATAAGTCTATAAGTGTACTTCATGGTGTTTCACTGATAAAAAAAAATGATAAAAAAAAAAAAAAGGAATGCCCTGCCACAGGGTTGGGGTGGGATGTGGGGAGGGATGCTGGGAGCATTATCGGAGAGGAATGGGCACTGTTGGAGGGATGGGTACTCAATCATTGTATAACTGAAACCCAAGCACAAAAATTTGTAAGTCTACAACTGTACCTCATGATGCTTCAGTAAAATAAAAAAAAACACACAATAGAAATGAAAATAAATGTTCATGCATACATGCAAAAAAAAAAACTGAATTGCCATATATGCCAGCAATTCCATTTTGGAGTATCTACCATCAGGACATAAAAACTTTCTCTCAAAAGGACATATGTATATCATTATTCATTGCTATATTCAGAATAGCCAAAAAAAGTAATCAATTTAGTTGTCCAATGGCAGATGAATGGATTATGAAGATGTGGTATATGTACACAACAGAATACTATGAAGCTGCAAGCAATGATGCAATCATCCAATTTTCTGCAACGTGGTTGGAACTGGAAGATATGTTGAGTGAAGTAAGCCAGAAACAGGATAATCTCACTTATCTTTGGTATACAGAATACTGGATGATGAAACCTAGTAAAAGTGGGGTGTTTATATCACTCTTGATCTCAGTGTTTAGAGATGAGAAAGAGAAGGAACGAAATCAAGCGGGAAAGAAATCAAGCGGGAAAGAAGAGAATGAGAAGTAATGGATAAACAGGCATCAGGACTTAAGTTATACCAGTGATATGAGTGAGTAGTATAATCATATATTCAACACACAGATTCAACAAAACTGGAAACATGAGACCTAAGCACCAGCCACTAAAATTTTGTATTGTGCCTGTCAAATTCACAGGCCGGAGTGGAGCCGGGTTTGGGGTGGGGAATGAATCTGGAATACTGTGAAAAATGCATCAGAAAAGGAACTGGTGGTGGAAGGATTACAGAGATGAGATAAAGTCAAATGCAAATACCCAAATCTATGAGGTGAGTATGTATGAGGTAAAACTATGAGGTAAAACTATGAGGTAAAACTGTATGTTTTACCATTTGATTAAACAATTTTTTAAAAAATTAAAAAATCATTAAATTATTTAATCATTATAAAATCAGCAGAAAATTACATCTACCTTTAATTAAAAATTACATCTACCTTTCATATACTTGATGTTATATGAAAATATCACTGTCACTGTCCTCCTATTGTTCATCGACTTGCTCAAGCTGGCCCAGTAACATTGTGAGACTTGTTACTGTGTTTGACATATCGAATACATCATGGGTAGCTTGCCAGGCTTTGACGTGCGAGTCAGATACTCTGGGTAGCTTGCCCGGCTCTCCGAGAGGGGTGGGTGGAGGAATCAAAGGCAGAAGAATCGAACTTGGGTTGGCCCAGTTGACCATGTGCAAGGCAAATGCCCTACCTGCTGTGCTATTGCTCCAGTCCCATATGGAAATATACATATAATATATATACGTATATATATATAATTAAATAGCAAAGGTCCTGATAGTAAATGACAATATGTGATAAATAAGTGTAATGAAAGTGATCTATTCTTCTTTTAAGAAGGACAAGGTATGAAAATAATGAGGCATTTCAATTGGTGTAGTTACTATTCAGTAACTACTTAAATTTCATATACATCATATAACTGCAGGATCTTTGAAAATCAAAATGACCTGATGTGAATCCTCATGTTTTTTTAATTAGTAAAAATGTAAGTAAAGGCCCTCCCGTTGATCATCGATTTGCTCGAGCGGGCCCAGTAACATCTCCATTAGAGACTTTGTTGTTACTGTGTCTGGCATATCGAATACTCTCGGTAGCTTGCCGGGCTCTCCGAGAGGGGCGGAGGAATCGAACTTGGGTCGGCCATGTTGGCTGCGTGCAAGGCAAACGCCCTACCCGCTGTGCAGATCATTTATTTGTTTTAAAGTTCTCTTGGTATAAAATGGAAATTAAGATATTTACATCTAATTGTCATTTCACATATACCAAATATTGACAACTGCAGTAAGTCATGTATCTCCTACAACTATTTTACACAGCATCTAATTATCATTTCACATATACCAAATATTGACAACTGCAGTAAGTCATGTATCTCCTACAACTATTTTACACAGATGCAAGCAAAAATAGCTGTTTATCTGATTCTAACCTAGAAATTTAATGTGTAACTAGTCTTACAACTCTGAATGGTGTTCTAAAGATAGAATCTTTATTGAAATAGCAGATTTTATGTAAACCATCACTGTGCTCAGTATTAGAAAAAAGACAATGATTGGATTCATTAATTATCCCTTTATTAAATTACAAAATCATAATAAATCCGTGTCCTGTAGTTAAGTCATTTGGGAAAGTATGTTTATGAATGATAAATTACAAAAAATCATTTCAGTGAATACAAGAAAATTATACTAGCACTCGACAAGTCCTGATTTGAAATAATATAGTGGAACATTGAAAGAAAAGAGTATTAAAAGTATATTTATAGTACATGAGTTTTATGCGAAGGTATAGATGTTAATCATTATGGATTACTCTATGGAGACATACAGATTGAGCCAAAAAGAGAATGAGGAATTTGACAACAAAAGTGGGGAAAGTCATGCTTTCTGCCTTGACCTCACTATATAAACTTTTTTTCTCCTAGGGAACTCTAAGTCACTTAACACACACAACTTTTATAGATATTTAGGTATTGTATACTTCTCAACATTTTTGTTGAAAATTCTTTTCCATCTTCCTGGTCACTAAACTCTATTGCATTCCTCACCATAGATTTGAACATGTTAATTAAAGAGAGGCAAATTAAAGTTACCAATACTGATAACAAAGAACCAAGTTGCACTTAGTTCATGTGTATGTGAATAAAATGACTAGAACTAGGCAGTTAACAGTAAATAGTAAACAGTAGACAGTAAACATTTTCACATTTTTTCTATTTCCTGTAGAAAAAAAATATTTTCTTTTGGATTACTTTGTCAAATGCTAAGTCAACTGATGTAAAATGAAGAAAATTTCACTTTTCTAACTTACAGATAAGCTAGCAGGGTAAGGTCATGACTAAATTATTTAAAATTTTTAAATTTCTATAGTTATCCATTTTAAGGACTTTTAAACAAAACTCTAAAATTCATTAAAGTATGGAGACTGAGAGGTAACTTATCGATAGAGCATTATTAAGCCCTGAGTTCAATCCTCAGCATTGGAGGATGGAGTGGAAGGAGTAAAAAGCTCTTGGGATGGAAATCGCAGAAGTGGAGCACTTGCCCTGCATGAAACTTAAGTAGAAGAGGATTTATCTAGAATGTTCAAGGTCCTGAGTTCATTCCCTAAAAATGGTCTCCCTGAGCACTACTACAAATGGACCCTAAAAAAAATCTTTGAGAAAATTTTTCTTTTATTATGTTTAACTAATTGACGCTTTTCAGTAACAATTTTGTTAATACTAAGAGCATGAAGCAATAATATTATGGAAATAGAACACACTAAATATTTAGTTTTTCAGATTTTATTGGGGAAACAAATAAAAAAATCAAGCTTTTATTACTTATGATTATACAGAAAATATTTTAAGCTAGCTAACATAAAGAGTAAATGTTTTTTCCTACTAATTTAAAGCGAATCCATTTTGTGTCAGTAAGTTGTTCGGTTTTGAGCCAGACGTATTCATTGTCATAAATGTAAATAAGAACCAACCTAAAATTAAGAAGCCAAAAAAAAAAAAAAGCCAAATGCCACTTTTGACCTATTACTCAGTTTTACAACAAACACACTTTTGGTTTGTTTTTGGTTCATAGGCAGTTGTGCTCATGGTCTAGGAATATGTGAGGCCAGGGATCTAGGTTCATTGTGTGCAAATTGTGTGCAAGATAAGAGCCTGATCTGCTGTACTATCTTTCCTTCCAGCCCAAACAAACGCTTTTTATTAAGTGTCTCTGCCATATGCTGGGTGGGACCTGAAATTTTCAGAAGTTATGATCCTTGTAACAATATTATATAATCAATATTTACCCTATTTCATAGATAAAAACTTTCCCAGTCCTAATAAACAACTGCATTTGATTTAGTTGAGTTAATTGGGCTCCAATGCTTCTACGAATGACTACATCTCAAAAATAAAAATAAAACTTATTTTATGTCTACCCTAAAGAAGCCTTTATATATCTGCCTACTGACATAATGCTATATTAACCAATACCTAACAAATGTTCATCATTGCTTCTCTGAGAAGGAATGATGGGTAGTATGAAGCTGATAATTTAGAGTCAAGAACAATATTTGTAAGCATTAGAAGTAAAAGCCCTATAACTTCTTTTCCAGCAGCATATTATAAGCTCTAATTTATGACAACAAAATTAGTTGTTAAATAATGGTGATTTTGATAGCAGAAATACTCTAAAACAGAAATGTAAATGACAACTTGGCCATCAACAAAATAATTATAATAGTTATTAGAAATATTTGCTTTTCTAAAATCTATCATGTTTGAGAAACAACTAAACTTTCAAACCTGAAAACTCACCTAAGTGTTCACTTTACAATATAAACCACAAGTTGAGTTGCATGTTTCAACATACTGCAGACAAAATGACTGCTAAACAAGAAATTTTAAAATGGAGATTAATAGTGGCTTAAAAACGTTTTTTCCCTATTCTGTGACCAGAGAGATATTACAGCAGGCAGGGTCCTTGCCTTGCACATGGAGATCCAGGTTCAATCCTGACACCCTCTGTGATCTGTAGATCATCACCAGGAGTGATCCCTGAGCACAAAGCCAGGAGGAAGCCGTGAGCATCTCCAGATGTGGCCCCCAAACAAACAATACCAAAATAAAGTTCTCGATTCTCTTTTTTAATTCACCAATGATGATTGAATTAACTCTAATAACACTGAAAACATAATAGGAATTCAAAAACTATATTGAGGAGTTGGTATCGAAGTTTCACCATCATCTGGGTGATGAGATATACAGGCCTATATTATTTTGCACACAGATAAATTCGTCTATTTATAATCTTCACTGCCACTCTGATGTGGCAAGTCTTCATTATGGCTAGTGTGGACATACATGAAAATGCTCAGAACACTGATCACTATAAAAATGGTAGTTTTGTTTCTAAATATAAACTATGTTTAGCATACAATTGCTCTCAATCTGGCTATCTGTCTCTTAACTACTCATATGCTACACTGCAAGCACCAATGGTAATGTTTAGTACCCTAAAATATTCCTAAGAATGCAAAAATTTTGCCGTGAAGACACTGGTAAAGACCATAAAATTAGTACAAGAGCTAAGAAACTTTCCTTGCATATAGCTAGGCCCATTTTAATCCATATGGTCCCTGAGCACTGCGAAGTGTGGCCCTTAACATCCCCTTCCCCACCCCCAAAAAAGAAAAAACATAGACACTGCTAAGAAATGCTCTTAGAGCAATTGTTAAAAATATGAAACTACAAGGTTTATCTCTTTTTTTTAAAGAATAGTAATATATAAGCATGCAAAAGCGGACTGGTTGCAAATTATACAAGTCATGAAAGTCAACAAAACCAGCAGCACAATCCTCAGCAATCATCATAGATGAATATGAAGAGATATCCTAAACACGTCTTTCCCAAATCCAAATAAAAATATAAAAATGGACATAATCAGCCTTGTAGAAATATGTTAATTGAATCCAGGTACTGAATACCATCTCTTAAAGCTCAGCCTGAATGATTTTGAGTACCTTAAATCTCACAATCTTAACATGTACTCTACTCCTAAAATGGCTAGTTACAATACTTGGCAGAAGACTCGAAAATCTTAACACACCTTTCTACCTCAATATTTTACATTACAAATAAGCCAACAAGTACCCAGAAAAATTTTACTGTTCATTTTAAGTTCTTAGGCCTATTAACATTTACTGATTATATATATATACATATATATATATATAATTGCAAAGTTACAGAGACTTATTTTTAAAGAACACTCCTCTCCCTGAACTCAAATCTGAGAAGTTTCTTGAAATTCATCAGGAATGACCATCTATAATGATGGAATACAGGATTAATGAAATGTGAATTCCTATACGTCCAACAAATGTTTCCTGAGCAACTCCTAGGTTTGGGGCACACAGCCATGTACAAACAGACTTTCTAGTGTGAACTTAGAAATTTCTCAGCTGCTTGAAGGGGTTATGTGAAAAACTGCATGATTACACTCATATATTCACGAAATGTAGATACAGAACATCCAGTAATTGCAGCACATATTTAATACCAAATATATACAGAAATTTCTGAGAGAAATGTTAGTAGAAAATTTGCCTACCAGATCTGTTTTATTGGGAAAATGTACTTCTTTGTTAACAGAAGCCAGAGGTAATATAGTATCTACAATCTTTACTGTATAAAATAATGCAGTACATATTATACAGTATAAAATAACAATTTATACATTTTATAGTGATACGAATACCTGAAGTAAAATCATGCCTGTAATATACTCATACTGTCCTTAACTAGTGAACTTTACAATCAGCATATAGTTAAAGTCAGTGTTAAGATATATGCCAATAAAATTGTTTTATTCATTATATAGGTACCAGAGAGATTTGTAGAGGGGTTAAGGTATCTGTCTTGCATGCAAGTGACCCCCACACCAGCACCACACTATCGTCTGGATACCACTGGGCGTGACCCCCAAGAACACAGGAGCCAGTAGTACTGTTGGATTTGGCATAACCATCTCCCACAACAATATAAGAGAAAAAACATTTAAAAAAATTCTTCACATAGAAGCTCTTTGAGTTTGAGTGATTTTGTAAATAGCTTGAAGGGAGACTAAAATCAAAATAAAATTATGTTAAGATACTTTTTACTCAATTAAATTGATATACATTAAATTAGGTCAATGTTCTCATTAGCCTACTTATGGTCAAAGTGAAATATTTTACAAAAAAGTTTAAGTTATTTTTATTGTTTAATTCTCAAAAGTTTACTAAACCTTTTGGCTATATTTTGTTTTATATATCAAATCCCTAGAACTCAGAGCTCTTCTAGTGACACAGAAAGTAATTTTAAGTGTCCAAATATAAAATTCAGTTATGAGACTCAACATCAATATGAAGCAAATGCACATTATCCAGCACTTACCCCAAACATCTACCAACAGGCAACTTGTAAAAAGGGTACTCTTTTCATGTATTAAAAAAGAACCATCTAAACTAGATTATTTGGAAAACTCAGTTTTACCTAATAATATTAGAGAAAAGAAGAAAAAGAGAGGAAAGAAAGGGTAATGGGATTTTTTTTAAGGAAGGAAAACAGAAAATAAACACTAGTATTCATAAGAGATTTAGAATTTCTTGATAAATGTTCTATTTTTATTTCTGAAACACTTCTCTTTTTAGCATCTTGCAGTACTGGATATTAAATCCAGTTACATGCACACACACACAAACACACACACACAGCACAGCATGACTTGGCATGTGCCCTCTGCTAAGCTACCAACTCAACTAACAGCAGGTAAGATTCGCTAACACTGACTTCGTACATCAATCTTACTTCATTTATAACTTTAAGATTCAGTTATTTGTTTATTCAAGTATTCATTTGTAGGAATAGGAATCTAATCTAGGGCTTCACATGCAAAGCAAGTGTTCTCCTGCTGAGTCCAACTGCAAACTACTTTAAATGAACAATCTTTTCTTTTTGACTTACCAAAATCTTAAGTATATGCTACTTCCCTGTTTGAATTACAATTGATTCAAAAAACTGAAAGAATAATGCCTTGGAAAAATGTGAAATGGCTTGATAGGTTATAGTTAAGCAGAATTAGATACAATCCCAAAGAGTAATGGTCTTCTTCCTCAATCTTATTTTCAATACATTTATTCCTACATAATACATATGAAAATAAATTTTTACAATGATTCAATACCTGTATTATACAAATCACTCTTATTTTCAATTTCTAAGACTTGGTTCTTCACTTGTAAGAATCAAGTGTAGGTTTCCTGTACAATGACTGAAAAGTAGAAGAAATATGATTTCAACAATTTCAAATGTTTCCCACATCAAATAATCAAAGATACTTTTAGAATCTTAGCCATGTTTTCTTTATAAATTAAAAAGCATAAAAATTATTTTAATTTTCACCTTTTCTCTTAGGAGCAGAAAAACAATTACCTCTGAATTGTTCACCCTGGGCTGGAGCGATAGCACAGCGGTAGGGCGTTCACCTTACAAGCAGCCAACATGGCTGACCCGAGTTCAATTCCTCCACCCCTCTCGGAGAGCCCGGCAAGCTACCGAGAGTATTCGATATGCCAGACACAGTAACAACAAAGTCTCCAATGGAGACGTTACTGGGCCCGCTCGAGCAAATCGACGATCAACGGGAGGGCCCTTATATTCCCAACCTATTCCTATTCATATTGAGACCACACGTTGATTGTGTTTAGATACTTTCCATAAGTTAAGGAAAGGCTAAGTAAGTTCATACAAGTGGGGCCATTTTCCCATAGAACTGGTGTGATTTTAAGGAGAGGTGTTAAAACTTACTTCCTGTATAGAGGCAGTGAAAGATAGGGCATGAATGTGGCTGTCCACACCCAGGAAAAGAGCACTCACCAGAAACAGAATTTGCTAATACCTTGATCATGGACCTTAAAACTTCAGAACTGTGAGAAGATACAGTTCTGTATGAAGCACCCGGTGTGCAATACTTTGTTATGGAAGTCCAAGCACACTGTAAAATCTCTAAAGATGAAGATCTTATATTCTTAAGAGTTTTAAATGGCTAAAAACCAAACCCAGAGTAACTGATTCATTTTTCTATACATGCATTATACTAAGTTAAACAAATAAAATTATCATTTTAGAACCAGAATGAAACATAGAATCATATTAAAAATCACTATACTATACCAGATTATATAAATACAAGGGGACAATGACAAGAGAAGTCTTCAAAAAGTCTAGTTAATAAACCCTTACCAGAAAAGTATAATGTAATATTTTTTAAATAGAAATGTTAGTTCTTTTGAAAGCAAACAAAATTTTCTATCCACAGTGAAGAATTCCAGTAGTGATATCATCTAACCTTTATTTTGCCTCAGATTATATAAAAACTTCTTTTGAGGCTGATTTCATTCATCCTCAGAGTAAAAATCATGTATTCACACTTGGCAGCCATTTTATCCTTAAGAATTCTACATTCTCCATGGCAATAAATGAATTATTGCATCATATATAGCTAATACTTCTAAAGGTCACCCTTTCTCTAAGTGATAGGTAAAGCTGCTTGTAATTTTCAGTAAAATTATAAGTGAATATAAAATTTTTTAACTTTAAAAAGCTTTTGGAGTAGTAGATATGTGAGGTATGTTTATGGTATTTGTATATACAAATACATATAGTGTCAGATATCTGCTAAGGACAATAATAAAGTCAATATTCTTGAAATCTGATCACTTAATATTTTTAAAAATTCCTATTTCTTGAGTACATTCGATGTGTCAGGCACTGCATCAAGTACCTGAGAAAATGTCCTCATTTAGTTATTATTACTTCAAAAGGCAGAGATTGTGTCCCATATTAGGATCACAAAATCAAAGTTACAGAGAGGATAATCATACCAATTCTTTCAAAACTCCAAGTTAACAAACTTCAAAGCCATGCCTAATTCCATAGAGGTATAAGAATGCTCTTTTCTCCCAATACTGAGGAATTAAAAACTATACAAAAAATGTTTAAAAATAAACAGGTTTTAAGTCATCTTAACTCACACAGAACAAGCAGTATACTGTGTAATACCTATAGAATTAAATCAATAAAGACTGAGAATTTCTATGTGCTTGACAGTTTTCTGGAAGCCTTAAAAAAGCAATAATATACTGGCACTTTATAATGAATTTGACCTCAGCAGTGTGCTCAAAAATAATGTCCTGGAACACAGTTGTTAACCTCCCTACACTGACTGCATTCTTTCTCTCTAGAATGATTTCTTGAAATTGATCTTAAGTAGAGATATTTGGCTACCATTATCTAGTTAAATTATATTACTACTAGGGAAAAAAAAGAAAAGTACCCCATTATCTCGTTCTCTTCCTCTATCAAATCATCTATCATTTGTCAAAGTTCAGTAACCTTTTACAGATAGGTATGAAATTATTATGATTATCATCATTTCCCTTCCCTAACTGTATACAAACTGCAGAGTTCCCAGTCTGCAATAGCTTGCATTCATTAAGAAAACACTTATGAAACATTAATGTAAGTCTGTTACATACACTAGAAACTATTACTCAACATGGTGGGGAAAATTTTAATCACAGCATCAAGAAACTCTTGCATTCTGTCATTCGCATTAAAACTTGTCCTAGATAAGATATCTTAGCTCTCACTGTGTTCCATGAAACAACAAAAAGATTCATGGTCAAGTAATTTTACATATTAAACAGACTAATTTTACTCCAGATCTTCTTGGAATCTTTAAATATACATGCATTGTCCCTCTAGCGGTGCCAACAATGGGACTGTGCAAATATTATAAAATATACACACACTGTGGCTTCCCCATCATCTTTTCCCTCCCTAGATCACTTAAAAGACCACTGCTATTCTGTTAACACAAGGGTTGGCCATTTCAAACTTCACCTAATAAATTACGAGAGGGAGCAACAGAAGGCAGGCAGTTCAAGCAGGAGTTTGAAAAAGCGACAGTTCCACCCTCTCTACTTTTCCCTCCTCCAAGTGTACAACAGAGAGAGGTAGCCTATTCAGCTCTGGTTTAGAATCAAAGAGGACATGTGCAGAGGGAAGTAAAACATTAACTCAAGCCAGAAACATTCACTGCTACAAACTACTAAGATTTGAAGATTCTTTGGATAATTAAACAAAACTGCTTAAGGAAACTGATACAGCATGTTTCCTAGATTTATTGGGCTCTGGCATCCTTCACCCAAGAAATGTCTTCTAGAACTTGTTTCCTAAATTAATTAGCAAATTTAAAACATTTCCAAATTCAATTTTATTTAAAATGTACTATACTCAAAATCCTCTGGTCTCTTTTATAATATAGGCCAGTGGCTATACCCAGAGGAAATGGAAAGTGGGGTCCAAACAGAAACGCTTCAGTGGGGGCACACAGGGCTAATGCTGGGGTCATTAGGATTTTATACTCAGTGATATTGGGGGTGGGACCATATGGTGCTGGAGGTCAAACATGTCTTAGACTTGTGTTCTACCACTTGAGCTAAGTTGTAAACCCTTCAACTCCTCTTTTGGATTTGTACATAAAAATATATTTAAATTCTCAGTATCAATATTCAAATATTCTGTATCAGTCATCCTGACCAAGTAAAAGGATAATCAGCTATACTCATAACTGGTATTCTTAATCCAGAATTTTAATTTCTAATTTAATTGAGCCTTACAGGATAGCACAGGAGGAGAAAAATGGTAACTGAATCACAATCTTTTCATTGGCATATAACACCTTGTTTTGTTCAAATATCCTAATAAGCAGACTAAATCAAGCTAAATTGCAAACATTTTTGCTGTGTGCATAATCTTTGAGGATGGCATTCAGTAGAATGGGTCATATCATAAATGCAATACTCAATTATATACATACTGAAGAATTTCAAACATATTCTAGAGATTTAGCAAGTCAACAAAAATATTTGAAATGCAGAAGATTTAAGATTAATTTAACATCAAAATTAGATAAGTTCATGTTCTGAGAATTGTTAATGAACAATTTTATATATATATTTCACTTTATTTTATAAAAAGTACTTTATAAATAGATTCACCATAGTGAAGTCATTAGTTATCACACTTTGGTCATAGACTGGGCAAAAAATACATTAAGAAACCACCATTAAAATTAATACGTAGGGCTGGAGAGATAAGTACAGGGGTTAAGGAGTTTGCCTTGCATGTGGCTGACCCTGTTTGATCCCTGGCACATCCTATGTTCCCTAAGCACTGCCAGAAATGACCACTGAACACAGAACTAAGTGGTAAGCCAGGAGCCCTGATGGATGTGGCCTCTCAACAATAAAAATTCATATTTTAAAAGCATTGAAATTTTCTTGAATACCTTTAACACCTCTGAATTTCAGTGTGGTATAATATGTCATATAGAGTATAAAATTGCAACTTACTCATTTGTTATTTTCATATTCAAAAGTGTTCTTAATGTCATCACAAATGCCAATCATCTTTTTTTTTTTTTTTTTAGTGAAACACCATGAGGTACAGTTGTAGACTTAACAAACTTTCATGCTTGGGTTTCAGTTATACAATGATTGAGTACCCATCCCTCCACCAGTGCCCATTCTCTACCACCAATTATCCCAGTAACCCGCCCACCCGCTCCACCCCATCTCCCCCCACCCCGCCCCACCTCTGTGGCAGAGCATTCTCTTTTGCTCTCTCTTTCCTTTACGGTATTGTAGTTTGCAATAGAGGTATTGAGTACAGTCGTGTTCGTTCTATAGTCTACTTTCAGCACACATCTCGCATCCTGAGCAGGTCATCCAAACATCCTTTATTTGGTGTTCCCTTCTCTGTCTCAGCTGCCTTTCCCCCCAGCATGTGCTGCCAGCTTCCAAGCCATGGAGCAGGACTCCTGGTAGTTATCTCAACTATTCTTGGGTATTCGACTCCCATTCTGTTACTTTATATTCCCCAGATGAATGCAGTCTTTCTATGTCTGTCCCTCTCTTTCTGGCTCATTTCGCTTAGCATGAGACTTTCCATGCAGAACCACTTGTATGTAAATTTCATGACTTCATCTTTTCTAACAGCTGCATAGTACTCCATTGTGTAAATGTACCAAAGTTTCTTTAACCAGTCACCTGTTCTCGGGCACTCGGGTTTTTTCCAAATTTGGGCTATTGTGAACAGTGAGGCAATGAACATAGAACTGCAGATGTCATTTTGACTGCACTTTTTTGCCTCTCCAGGATATATTCCCAGGAGTGGTATTGCTGGGTCAAATGGGAGCTCAATTTCTAATTTTTGAGAATTTTTCATACTGTTTTCCAAAAGAGCTGAACCAGTCAGCATTCCCACCAGCAGTGAAGGAGGGTCCGTTTCTCACCACATCCACGCCAACACCAGTTGCTTTTGTTCTTTTGGATGTGGGCCAGTCTCTGTGGTGTGAGATGATGATTGTTTTGATCTGCATCCCCCTGACACATGTCAATTATCTTAATAGGGATTTAGGTGTGCCTCCCAAGCAAGGCTCAGGAGAGCAGGAGACCAAATCCATGGTAGTTGGCCATTTGGTGAGATAAAGCTCTAGCCCGGTGATGCAGTGCTGCTGGGACCAAACTTGGGTTCCAGGTACCTCTAATACCTGTGAGTTCCCTTTTTCCCACTGTTTTTCATTGTTTTTTTTTTTTAAGCTTCATAGTGATTTGCTTCTTTTTTTTTCTCCTTCAAGTAGTGCCAGATTGTAAAACCACGATGTTATACATGTAAAATATGTGCTCTACACTGGAACCACACCTCAGCCCCTACTCCATTTTCTTGGCAAGTTCCTTTCTTGTTTTGGTCGGGACAACATAGAGTTCACACCTAGCAGTGCTAAAGGCTAATCCAGGCTTAGTGTTCAGAGATCACTTGTTGTGATGCTCAGGAAACCATGTACTACCAGGGATCAAAGCCAGGGCTATCATCTGCAAAGCATATTCTCCAACTCGTGCCCCTGGACCTGAATTTTTAAATTCAAGCCAAAAGTAGTATGAAAACCAGCTTTGAGAAAGTATGCCAATTTGATACTGACTTGTGTACATCATCTCTATGTATTGGCTTTCACATAAGTACATTACTGTAAAGAAACAAAAGATTCAAAGTGATTTTTTTAAATGAAAAATTTAAAAGTGAAATGTAACTTACCTAATGTTGGAGATTAAAATGTCACTTTAAAAAATAAAAATTTAAAAAAATAAATACACATCTACCATAGTTCCCTGATTAACATGGAATGTAAATCCTTTGAAAGGAAATAAGTTAAGACCAACTCTTGACTGCTTCACTGCTTCCAGGTAAGTATATAAAATAAACTCAGTGGTGTTCTTACCAGTCAAGTCAAGACTTTCCATTGTGAGTTCAATGGACCATCAGAACTTCCAGCTTCTGTGATGCAGCAGGATTCTACAAAAGATCATATAGCAAAATGGTTAAAATGGTGAGAGCCACAAAGGGCCTTCAGATAAAAATGGCACTTGGTCTCCTTTAGCAATCCTTAATTACTGGAATAATAATTATTAACATCAAATAATTTCACAAAATTAAATTAATATCCAAGTGATAAAAACCAGAAAAAATATTAAACATCTCTTGACTCTCTTTGGAGAACGTAGTCTAGCTTATTGCTAGTTTTAAATTAACAAGACATTCACTAAAATTATTCAATTGGAATTCTAAAATTAAAGTTATAGTCACTTATCATTTTTAGCAAACAAGATGTACACAGTAGTTAAAAGAATATTTTACACTGATAATATTAAATATAGATACCTAAATTATATCATATCCAGGAATTAAATTTTAGCTGGAGCGATAGCACAGCGGGTAGGGCGTTCGCCTTACAAACAGCCAACATGGCCGACCCGAGTTCGATTCCTCCGCCCCTCTCGGAGAGCCCGGCAAGCTACCGAGAGTATTCGATATGCCAGACACAGTAACAACAAAGTCTCCAATGGAGACGTTACTGGGCCCGCTTGAGCAAATCGACGATCAACGGGAGGGCCTTTACCTTTTACCTTTATATGAATTTAATTTCTAAATTAATTTAATTTCTGGAGTGCTTCAGTGGTAATACTAAGTTTACATTCTGATAAAAGAGGCAGTTTCCTGACACCATGCCTGCAGATTATGACTACTTCTAAATGATCAGTAAGTTGCAACATGTCCAAAATAGAAATCAGGTATATTTTCTGTCTTAAAGCTGTATCAAAGGTATTAGTCATTTTATGACGGATTTTATTTCTTTCCCTGAATCAGTCACTATAAAACATAAGAACTCTTCTACATTAAATATCAAAAATGTAAAATGATTCATCTCCATAATCTCATCTAGATATAGATGATTCAGTTGTCATGCAGTGCTACTGATGAAAACAATAGCTAAAAAGAATAAGAATGAATAAAATATTAAATGGTCTCATGTGGCTCCACACAAGATACCACTCATTCATCCTTATTTTTTTTTAAGACAGGGTACAAACGAAAAAAATCCAGCCATTTGAAGTAAACTATACCCAACAAATAATTTCTATGTTTTTACTAAGAATACAATTCTAAAAGATGATAAAATCAATGATATACAGGTAATTCTTTATTATAAAATTAACATTTCAAATGCGCCTTTTAAAAATCACATTTGCTATTGTATTTATTCACAAACATTTTCTTCATGAGGTCTATAAAGCTAAATAGGAAAATGTCATTGGACTATTATAAAATAAAAGGAAAAACTGTGAAATAAATAACTATAAACAACTGTCAAATAAATTGGTATAAACTAAAAATATAAATGTAACTTTGTACTGCCAAAATTGGGAGAAAAGTTTCACCATTTGTTTTGACAAATATGGGTTTGATTCTATTTTGGCTCCAAGATTTGTTTACTTTATATTTTAAGAAGTGGGCAGATGGGCCAGAAAGACAGCTCAATGGGCTGAGCACATGTTTGCACGTGAAAGGTCCAGGTTCAATCCTCAGCCTCACAGAGTCTCCTGACCAACACTGGAAGTGCCTCCAAAACACAAAGCTAAGAACAGCCCTGAGCACTGCCAAGTATGGCACAAAAATATGGAAAAAATTCAGTTTAATTTTATTTTATTTTCAGTTTCTTGGTCACACCCAGTTATGATTAGGTATTATTCCTTGCTCCGTGTTCAGGGGACCACATGCAGTGCCAGGGATGGAATTCAGGTCAGAGACATGAAAGACAAGTGCGTTAACTCATGTACTATTTTTCTGCTGCTTAAAAAAATAATTAAATCATTTGTTATTTGAGAAATAAAATACACTAATATATTCTATGTGATGCTTCTAGGAGATGAACTTCCAACTATACGATAAAACTGCAATAATCTAAACACAGTGGTACTGGAACAAGGATAGACTCTCAGACCAAAGGCATAGAATTGAGAGTCCATTGACAGTGTCTCAGGTAAACAGACAGTTAGGACAGCCTCTTCAACAAATGGTATGGGGAAATTTGTCAGTCACATAAAAAAGGTGAATCCACAACTCTTTTAACACTATGCACAAAAATCAAAATGGATCAAAGACCTCAGTCCTCAATATCAGACGTGAATCCATAAACTATTTTGCGGGAAACATGGTAGAACACTTCATGACATTGAAGCTAGAGGTACTTTCAATGCTTCAGTGTCACTGGCCAAGCAAAGCTAAATAGGACTACATCAACAAGAAGATATTTCTGCACCACAAAAGAAAAGCTGATCAGAAAAAATGGCACCTCACAGACTGGGAGAAAATATTTATCCACCCCTCATCTCATAGAGGGTTAATATCCAAAACATAGAAATCACTAGTAGGACTTTACATGAAAAAAGGCAACCAGGAACAGAGAGTATAGAAAGGTGCTTGTCTTGCACGTGTTCAACCCGGGTTCAATCCTAGGTACCCCAGATGGTCCGATGAAATCATAAGTAGTGATCACTGAGCACAGAAGTAAATCCTGAGACCCACTTGTCTGTGGACCAAAACACCAAAATAAGAAAAGGAAAAAGAAAAAAAAAGAAAAAACAACCAACCCCATCAAAAACTGGAGGGAAGGGATGAAGAGAAAATTCCTCAAAGACATACAATGGCCAAAAGGAATATGAAAGAAAAAAAGGGGGGTGGAATTCCAGTTACTTATCATCAAGGAAATACAAATCAAAACAAGGCATCAACTCATACCAGTGAGACTGGCACAAATCACAAAGAATGAAACAACCAGTGTTTGCATGAATGTGGGGGATGGGGGGAAAGAAACCCTCATTCACTGCTACAGAGAATATAGATTGGTCCAATCTTTGTTGAAAACAATACGGACATTCCTTGAAAAATTAGAAATTGAGCTTACATATGACCCAGCAAATCCACTTCTCGGTATCTACGACAAGGGTCCAGAAACTCTATTCAAAAAAGACATTTGCACTCCTATGTTCATTGCAACATTATTCACAATAGCCCAAATCTGGAACCAATCCAAGTGTCCCAGAACACTTGGATAAGGAAACTATGTATATATACACAATGGAATACTACTCAGCTATAAGAAAAGACAAAATCATGCAACTTTCTGATAAAAGTAAATGGTCCTGGAGTTTCATGATGAGTGAAGGAGTGGGATAGATTCAGAAGGAGAGGAACAGATGTAGAATGATCTCCCTCATGCTTGGGATATAAAGAAATGGAGCAAGCAAATAACAAAAGTCCAAGGCAACAGAAACTAAGAAATGATCATTAGTAGAAAGTTTACCATGGCAGGGGTAATTCAGGGAAACAGGGTAAGAGTATGGGGAATGGCCTGGGATAATGGTGGAGGGAAGCATTTGCTTTGATATAGGATTGGTGCTGGAATGTTTCACACATGAAGTCCTAAAATAAACAGTATTGTGAACCAAGGTGCCTAAAATAAATTTTTTAAAAAAAATTTAATTAAGAAATTTAAAGAATTATGCAATTATGCCTTATTTTTATTATGTTCAATAATATGTCACCTGAGATACATGAGTAACAAAATGGTGGAAAAAAGAGAAAAAAGTTGCCTGTGCTGTGTCCAAGATGGGTTTTAAAACTCTTTAGGATAAAAAAGAAATCATGTTGGATTTAACTAAGAAAGAGAGAAGCCACAGAACAGAATCAGTTTTCAACGTCAAAGCTGCTTGACAGACTCCCTTGGAGTTCTGATAGTCAAACTTAGAGACTCCAGATTTTATCTGGCTCTTACAAATACCCACACAAGCAGCCTCAGAAAAGCAGTTTCAGCATAAGCTCGTCTGCATTTAAGTTATAAGTACTTCCCGAAGAGTTTTGATTTGATGGGAATGGGTCGCTGTGTAAGGTTCAGAAGGGCAGATGGAAAAGCAGAGGAGATGTGTTAAGTGTGAACACAACACAGTGGCAGTACTGGCTGCTTGAATGTGCCCTCAGAACAAAACCAAGGCAGGTTTTTGTCTGAGCCACCTATGCGTCCCTGTATTCACTGAGATCCACTCTGCTTTCACTGAAGCTCACGCCCACACAAGGCCTTGGATTCCTGAAACCACAGGATTTAGCAGCTATCAATGCCTTGTTAAGAACCCACTCCCTATTCTCTGGCTCAGACCCATGCCATGCCATCCGCAGCATTTAACATAGCCAGGACTGATCTTGGACTGCCACGGCTCAGGATTCCTTCTGAGAAACTGCATCTTGTCACAGGGGGGCAGCTACCTATTAAATATTATTTTGTCTCTTACTACAAACCAGGCACCTAGTGAGGCAGCTGAAAACACTACCTTTAAAAATCTAGCCTGTAAGAATACTGACATATCCAAAAATAATGTGCTTTGTGGAAGACTTTACACATTACCCCTTGAGGTACTATGTTTTTAAAACTTATTATTCAATAAAAGGCGATGCGCCATTTCTGACAATGAGTCCAATTGCCAATTAGTGTTAATATTCACTATAGTATTCAGGGGCACGTCATGACAAAATCCCTTAGTATGCCAACACCGTGTGTCTTGCACCCTGATGTCACTACTATCTACTTAGTGTAGAATGGATTCCAAGGCAACTATGTTGCCCTCGTACATGAAAGAATATTTAATCTGCATGAATGACTGCTTTTCTGATGTTTTCATCAATTCTCCAAGTAACAGATTAAGCTTTAACAAACTCATTTTCATACATAACCCTAATTCAATCAAGTTTAATAAAAGTCATTCTGGACTGCAATTATTTGCTAAAGAAAGATTACATCCAAATGGAAAGAAAAAATGGTGGGCATCACACAATACATGGTACAGATGCCACTCCATTTATGGAATAAGAGTCAACAACAAAAAATAGACAAACTGCTAGAAAAGGAAATAGATATTTTTCTCATCCTTCTGAAAATAAAATACACATGCTTTTATACCTGAAGAAAACAACATGGAGATTCAACAAAGCAAATTTTCAAAGCTATTATGTCCAATTATGTTCATGCTTTGAAGGATGCTGTATTTTTAAAACTAAGAGTCAGCGTGACCTCTCTGAAAGACTAAACAAGACCCAGGTCACAAACCAATGGTCTAACATCTACTCTTTCACTAAATTTTCCACTGGCTTCCCCAATGATATGTATTCTAATCTCCATTCTGCAATTCTTATTTTCTTAAGAGAGTTTTCTTGTTTTGAAACTACTCTTCTACATGAATACAACTCCTATCTTTTCCGTGACTTACTCCCCACCCCCCTTTTTAGTGACTGGATGGAATCCAGGGCCACACACATGCAAACCACGTGCTCCACCACTAAGCAACATCTCTGACCCTGACTCGCTTTTACATGCTTACAAATGAAACTTAAATGTCTTTTTTTAAAAAAAAACTATAAACTCCAAGTTCGTATGTCAATTACGTATCATGATAAATGATTTAAAGAAAGGCTTTCCTTCCCTGTCTTGTGAATACAGACACTTACTTACCTAAACTCCCCAATAACTGCATGAGGCACATTTAAACAAATAAGAGTACAAAAACTATACCTCATGCTCCATGGTTCACCACAGGCTGAATGCTTATTCTAGAAATGAAGCTGACAATCTGACTTCTGTGATATCATTTACTAAAATATTTCCACATGGGGTTGGGGATCTGGTGGCATAGTACAACGGGTAGGGCACTTGCCTTGCACACACAGACCCAGGTTCAAATCCCAGCATCCCATATAGTTCCCTGAGCATTGGCAGGAGTAATTACTGAGTGTAGAGCCAGGAGTAACCGCATCTCTGGATATGACCCCAAAAACCTTCACATGGATAAAGATAACTATAGGGAGATTATATATCATAATTTTATATATATACAAAGATAAAAATTAAAGATGACAATATAAAATATGAATAAAGACAACATTTTTGTTAAAATCACCTAATACTATATGCCCTTTATAGCTAAAGCTTAAACCACAGCTATTTTTTTTCTCTCTCTTTTTTTTAAATTTTATTAGTGAAGCACCATGAGGTACAGTTGTAGATTTACAAATCTTTGTGCTTGGGTTTCGGTCATACAATGATCAAATACCCATCCCTCCACCAGTGCCCATTTTCCACCACCATGGATATTATCCCCCCACCCACCCTCCCACCCTGCCTCTGTGGCAGGGCATTCCCCTTTGTTCTCTCTCTCCTTTTGGGTGTTGTGGTCTGCAAAAGAGGCATTGAGTGGCAAACATGTTCAGTCCATAGTCTACTTTCAACATGCATTTCCTCTCCTGGGAGGATCCTCCAAACACCCTTTATTTGTAAACCACAGCTATTTAACACACATTTTTAACCATTTATCAATGTTTAACAGAAATTACATATGTAAGCTATATTGAGAATGGCAATCTTTTAGAAGAAAACACAAGTCAAAAGGACCTTTCTGTCACATTCTTGCCCCTATCTTTCACATTTCCTCATGACCCAGAGACTTTCAGTTCAGAAGCCTCAATATAGTAATAAAGGCAAAACAACTCTTAAGAGTTCCCTAGAAGGGGGGCGTTCTGGTCCACCCTTCACACCCTACCGAGGTCACCAGCTGCACCCCACAAGCAGCTCTCCGGCACGGCCACGACTCCAGAGCACAGAAACCAATCTCTTAATTATCTGACTTTCAGTAGAAATACTTCCAGGGTTAATAAGTAAAATAGCGGAAATCCAAAACCAACATTTAATTCTTGAACCCAGCTGTAGAAAGCAAATAATTTCACAATGCTTTTTCAGCATGTCTCATTTGGGGGGGGGGGGGGCAAACTCTAAATAACAGTGGTGCATCTTTTATTGAAACAATGAGTCTAATCAAAGCAGATAGAGTGTTAACTCTAGTTCAACTGCCTCGCAGGCATTGGGAGGGGTGGGGGGTGGGGTTCTATTGGGGTTCTTCGTGGTAAAAAATAAGTATTGGTAAAGGGAAATGTGTTTGATATTTGCATGACTGAGACCTAAACCTGAAAGCTTTGTAATTTTTCCCACAGTGATTCAATAAATAAATAAATTATTTAAAAAAAAAGAGTTCCCTAGATAGCTAATAGCAAACCAAAGTTAACTACTATGTAATTACAGTTTGTTCATCTATTTCATTTGTTCATTTGACCCCCCAGAATGATGTCAGGAAACACTAGTAGGTGAAAGAAAAATTCTACCATTTCTTGTTCATCGTGAAACTCTTAGAACGGAAAGATGAAAGAGTAGGATATTCCCTCGTGTTCAGTAATCAACATTTACCATTCATAAACATGCTCCTTAGAGGGCCTATTACTTATAAATATGTGCAACAATAAAGAAGCAAAAAATATAAACTAATTTTAAAATTTTTAAATCATATTTTTAAAATTAAGACACATTACGTCATCACTCGAGTCATCCTAAATAGGATTGGCAGAACACTAGATGAAGGACAACCATGCGAGCAAGCTGGGTTCCGCGAAGGATTCAGCACCATCGACCATATCCACACGATAACCAAGCTCACTGAGGTTTCTCGGGAGTTCAAGATGCCGCTCTCTTTAACGTTCATTGATTTAAAGAAAGCCTTTGATTCTGTTGAGACGGAAGCGGTCATTGAAGCCCTAGACAATCAGGGCATTCAAGCCCAATACATCAGGATCCTCCGTGAGCTGTATTGCGGATTCACTACCAGGATCTCACCATTCTACAAAGAAGTGATCGTTGATGTCAAGAGAGGGGTGCGGCAGGGTGATACCATTTCACCGAAACTCTTCAGTGCCACCCTCGAGAACATCATGCGACGACTGGAATGGGAAGGAATGGGAGTGAAGATAGATGGCCGGCAACTACACCACCTCCGCTTTGCTGATGACATTGTTTTAATAACACCAAACATCAGCCAAGCGGCACAAATGCTGGCCGACTTTGACCGTGAGTGTGGAAAGGTAGGACTACAGCTGAATCTTACGAAGACAATGTTTATGAGAAACAGCCTTGTTCCTGATGCCCCATTCGCTCTCAATGGAACGACCATCTCCGAATGCAACAGCTATGTGTACCTAGGTCGAGAGGTCAACATGAGAAATGACCTGGCACCCGAGCTGCGCAGGAGGAAGAGAGCGGCTTGGAACGCCTTCAAGAACGTCCAAGAAATAGCTAAGAGGATGAAGAACCTCCGGCTCCGGGCACATCTCTTTGATTCCACTGTTCTTCCTGCATTAACATATGCCTCAGAGACCTGGGCCCTACGCAAACAAGATGAGAACGCCATTCAGGTCTCCCAAAGAAGAATAGAAAGAGCTATGCTTGGAATATCACGTTTCACTCAAATGAGAGAACGAATCCAGAGTTCTGACATCCGTCGACGATCAAGGATCAGGGACACTGTCTCATATGTCAAGGTGTCGAAGATCAGATGGGCTGGCCACGTAATGAGATTTAAGCACGACCACTGGACTAGAGCTGTTACCGACTGGATTCCACGGGATGTCAAAAGACCGCGTGGCCGCCCACCTACCAGATGGTCAGACTTCTTCGTCAAGATCATGAACGATCGGTTTGAGGCCCTTCATGTTCCCGGAGCGAACAGATGCCATTGGGCTACACTAGCACACGACAGGGACAAATGGAGACGTTACTGGCGCCCACTCGAGCAAATCGACGACTAACGGGAAGTTAAGTGATTAAGTGATTAAGACACATTACGTATGTTATCTAGTTAATAATATATACACACAAACACTCCACAATAATAGACGTGTATAATAAATGTCAAATGGTAAAAACACAAAAGTTTGAATGCCCAAGGAGACTTTTATGAAGTAGATAATTAAGACCAGAATCTGACGTGCTGGTGGTGACTTAAACTACTGGGAGAAAGGATTGAGGAGAATGTTAGCTACACAAGCACCAAGGACACACCAAGGTTCAAAGCAAGGAGGAAGCATGATGGAAGGGGCAGAAATTCCAGAGCTGAAGTTCACATTACAAAACAGGATTTTGAATGTGGCAGATAAAACAATGCAATTTCTTCTTCATTCCCTACTTATCTCAAAAATGGCAGAATGCAATAAACAGCAAAGTAAACAAACCACACTGATGTCAGAGGCAAAACCCATGTCCATCACTTACTACCCTGCAACAATGGGCTAATTTCTAAGACCCTCTAATTCCCTTTTCCTCATCTGCAATATCAGAACAATGCCTACACAGATCAAGATAACCTAGATGACACTAAATTATAAGATGATATTACATGTGTCAAAATGTTAGCAAATATAAGTGCTCAATCAATGTTAGTAACCTCTAAATAAAAGCCAAGTAGCAGAAAACTATTTAATAAAGTTATATTGTGAACACACTCATATTTGACTTCAATATTCTCAGCATTCAAATGCTGGGTAATTGCTACTCTTCTTAATCATATTTTATTGTAGATTTTGTTTTAATTTATGTGATTTTACTATTTTTTTAATTCTGACTGTCAAACCATTTTTTTAACTTTACCTTTTCTGTTAGCTGATTAGATAATATGAATATATTACTATGATGATCATTTGCTGTAAGACTGTTGTTAAGGGGACCATGGTGATCCATGAATTTCTGTAGTCTATAAGTAGCAGTAGAAAATGAGTAGGCAGTAGTCCAGTCAGATGGCTTGGCAGGGAGGCTCTGAATGCCTCTTTTATATCCCTGTGAACTATATAAATGTGTCTTTGACCTTCTCAGGCAGGGGAAATTGCACATTTAAGGGAGCAGTTTCACTTCCAGGAAGGTATAAAAACATGCCTGCCAGCAGCTACATCAGGAATGCCAACAAGGAACCCCCAGGTACTTGGGGGAAGATTCATTAGCTCTATTAAACCACTGGTCACTGAGCTGGAAAATAAAAGGTGAGGAAAATCCCAACCCTATTGGAAACCTGTCTATGCATTACCTGAGTTAGCTGGAGTACATTGTGGTCTACACATGCTAAGATTTCATCTATACCTTCAAGAAGGGGTTCTATGAATGAAATCTACTAGAAGAACCTTGTCCTTTGAGGTTAGAAAGACCTCTTTCAAACAGCAGAAATCACACTCTGACTTGAATTTTGTATGCGTGTGTACGCGCATGTGTATGTGTGTGTGTGTGTGTGTGTGTGTGCACGCGCGCATGCGTGCAGGGAGGACTGGGAACACCCAGCGCTGCATGTGGTGCCGGGGACCACACCAAGGTTAGCAGCAAGCAAGACAAGACACTATACATTCAAACTATTAGTCCACTTGAATGGTTTATTTCAATGTCATTTCATTTTAAAAGGGGAACCACAAAGAGAGGACATAGAGAAGGCACTTGCTACACACTTCACAGACCCAGGTTCAATGCCTGGAACCACATATGAGTCCCTGAGCTCCATCAGAAGTGATCCTGAGAATAAAGATAGGAGTAAGCCCTGAGAACAGCTGGGCGAGACAAAAAAAAAGTCTTTAAGCAATTTATAGTTTATAGGAAAACATTTTTGTTATGAGAAATAAGGGACATTGTTTTTTCCCTGTATTCTCTTCCTAAACTTTCTCTTCTCTAACTTTCTCAAACTATTCAAAGATTATTAAAAGATATAGAAAGAAATCCGTGGTGTTATTAAAAAGCATATTTCTACCAATATTTTGTCATATCTATAATACTCCAAGTTCCCAGAAAAGAGTCCCTGAGTCTTTCATATATGCCTAACATACAGTCAGTCAACAGCTCAGCAGCAGAAAGACTCTTGTTGCGGAAGTGTTCATTCAAAGAATATCCCTGATTGAAAGATGCAAGGAGGTATGGCCAAAAGAAAGTCAATCCGCTTACTTTCCAAAGTTACTTATTGAAAATGTTACTCCTAAGACAAACTACATAACAGCTATTTTTAATCTAAAACTTCCAAGAAACTTTCCATGCAGGGCAACAGAGAAAGTTAGTCACATTTTCATAGCTAAAACCAAGACAGAGATAGAAAGGTTGACTTTTAAAAAAAGGTTTTCATCTGGAAAGTATTTTCATTATTGTGGAGAGCAGGTCAGAGCCGGGGGTGGGGGGTGCGATGGATACCTCATGGGACGGGGGGCGTTCCGGCCCGTCCTTCACGCCCTACCGAGGTCACCAGTTGCCCCCCACGAGCAGCTCTCCGGCACAGCCACGGCCCCAGAAGCACAGAAACCAATCTCTTAATTATCTGACTCTCAGTAGAAATACTTGCAGGGTTAATAAATAAAATAACAGAAATCCAAAATCATCATTTAATTCTTGAATCCAGCTATAGAAAGCAAATCATTTCACAATGCTTTTTCAGCATGGCTGATTTGGTGGGGGGGGGGGTAAAGTCTAAATAATAATGGTGCAACTTTTTTCAAAACAATGAAGCTAGTCAAAGTAGACAGAGTGTTAACTAGAATTCATCTACCCCACAGACATTGGGGGGAGGGGGGTTTAGGAGGGGTTTATTGGGGTTCTTCGTGGTGAAAAATAAGTATTGGTAAAGAGAAATGTGATTGATATTTGCATGACTGAGACCTAAACCTGAAAGCTTTGTAACTTTTCCCACAGCGATTCAATAAATAAATAAATAAATAAGGTTTTCAACTGATTTGTAATCAATCTGAGAAGACATCCCATGTCTTCACAGTATTTTCATTATTGCCTACATTCCTACCCCTGTATGGGTAGTGTTGTTTCCTATTATACAGCCTATGAAGTCAGATTATCACAAATGCTGGAGGCAGACAGAAGGCTCAAACTCTTCAACATCAAACTAGAACTCTAGGCCAGAACTAAGGGTTCATTTCAATTAAGGGTTCAAGATTAGTTCATTTGAACCTCAGCATACCACTCTTCTAGAATTTCATTTATCAGTTTGAGAGAACGGCAGAAGGATCTATAGCAAGTCACATGAGATCCCATTCTTCCTGTGGTCAGTCATTCATAGGAGTTGGAAAAGTATCACAAAAAAGTAACTTCTCCGCCTGAGAAGGATAGAGAGTAGGGCCACCAATTACATGAATGCAGGATGAATGGTGACAGGGACTTCCAGAACCAACCCTAGAGACATTTAACAACTCAACAATAGAAAGCATTTTGAGATTTTAACTTTTTATTATTGAAAAAAATCATATTTGTCATTTTTGAATTAAAAAGATGTTCACTATAAAAACCTTATTAGATGGGAGAATAATCGGTCACAAAAATAACATTTTGTCTATTGCATTTGTTTTACAAAAGTACTCCTAGTATACCAATATATATTTTTTCTACTAGTGTGTGTGTATGTATATATATACATGCATGTATATTGTGTGTATATAAATATATATATATATATACACACACACACACACACCCCCCTTGTTTTTAGTAAAACACTTTTATTTGTGGGAAAATATCCCTTCTTATTCACAATCTATGTAATTTGGGTGGAAATGAACTAATTCTATACATTTCAGAGAGAGAAATATTACCCCAACTTGGTCAGTTTCTTCCACCTTCCAGGACAGAGTAGTCACATATAAAAACTGGGTAAAAAACCTCAATCAATGCAATGCATACAAAATAGGTATCAAATATATTTTGTTATCATTATTAGTAGTACCTAATAGTAGTACCTATCAGGTACTACTAATAATGATAACAGAGAGGGAGAAGAAAATAAATAGTTTGCATTTTTTTCATAATAAGAGAAAAAGAACTGAAAGCACTTCACTTTCATACCCCCTGAAAAGAAATTAGAGTACTGATTTATTTTACTCTATTTCAAACCTTAATTTCAAGAAATTTATCCAAATAATTTTGCACACCATGACATACCCTGAGTCAAGATGTTTACATTTTAATCTATATTCCTATTATACCAATTTCTCTTTCGATTTATATTTCCTATACATAAAAGCTTTCAACGAAAATACACTAAAGAAATCAGCTAATATTAATTCGAGTTTTAAAACAAATTCTAAGGGCATTTCCAATGCTTTAAAATTTGTTATGAATGCTATTTTACTTAAGTAGATAATGGCATACAATTTATTCTCCTTGCCCAAAATAGATCTTTTCTCAGAGCTGGGGTGGGCAGAGTTTGAAATATAGCATTTTTCTCTGATGAGAGTTACCATACTTAATTTTGAAAAAGTATACCCAATTTTTAAAGAATCAAATATATTATAATGCCAAATTACCCTTATAAAATTTTTTTAAAGAAAATCTTCTTGGAATTTTTAATTACTTTTATATAGTAATAGTCATAACAAACAAGAGATAAGTATTATATAATAGTTTCCCATCAGCTTACTTGGTTAACCCAGGATTCTTTCATAAGAGCTGAGCAAAATATATGTGATACACTCCCATATGAATATATACATACAACAAAAAGAAAAACTTTAAAATGCTGAGCTCTATGGCTATTGAGATTCCAAATTTCACTTTCTCTAATTGTACAGCAACAACACAAATACTTATCTCTTACTTTGGATGTAAGATGGATACAAAAGAAAGTTTATCATTTAAATGTTAATTTAAATCTAAGATATATTTTCAAACAGTTTTGTAAATAAAGCTTTTATAGTCTCGTGAAATGTCAAAGTCAGCTTTGATAGTCTAAAGTGAATTTTGATTATTCTACACTATACTAATATTGGAGTATTGAGATTACTGCAGTACTGAGCTGGAGTGATAGCACAGCAGGGAGGGTGTTTGCCTTGCACGTGGCCGACCCGGGTTCAATTCCTCCATCCCTCTCAGAAAGCCCGACAAGCTACCAGGAGTATCCCACCTGCATGGAAGAGTCTGGCAAGCTCCCCATGGCATATTCAATATGCCAAAAACAGTAACAAGTCTCACAATGAAGACATTACTGGTGTCAGCTCGAGCAAAACGATGAACAACAGGAAGGCAGTGCTACAGTGCTATACTAATACATCTTGGATCCTAATTCTGACTTCATGGTCTTCAATGAATCTAGTCAGTGTTAAGAATTTCTATATAATATATGTTGGGGGGAATTTTCAAGACATAGTCAAAGTCAAAGATACAGACAAGTCTGTTGGGGAAAAATCTGCACTACTACAGTGAACAAGGTGATACCAATTAATTTTGTTTCCTTTTCCCCATAATTTACTCTCGACTTCTCTTCAAACCAACCATTTAATGTGCTTATAGAGTATTCTGAGTTTGTACTAAATTTGCATAGAATACAGAAGGGTATACATCAGATGAGAGGTAGAAGAGAGAACAGTTGCTATTAGGAATGAAGACTTATGATATGCCAAAAGGAAAACTCAAGACAATATTTCTATTTAAATGGAGTTGATGATTCAAATTCTGTTCACCCTACTCCCACCATCATCCTGAACTTGAGCATCTAACTCTCAGTAAAAAGAATGCTGGGATTTTGATAAACTAATGTAAACCTGGCAATTCCTAACATGCCATTATTTTTCTGAGACCATTATTTTTCTGCAATCTGAGTGAAATAATTTATGATTCCAAGAAACACCTTGCTTTCTGTTCCATGAACATTAAACTACCCAGATGTCTTAACAAACTCACATGTGACATGAAGGTTTAAAATTAGAAGAAAAAAGTATAGAATCAGTCATAAAATTAAAGCTCTGGTTTGGGGTCCCCTAACATTCTTTACCAAAAACTTCCCTATTGAAAGACTCCTACGCTACCACAAATTTGAGCATTTTTCACCAGAAAAACCCTCCATCTAAATATCTATTTTGTGTGAATTAGTTTGATTGGTCAGATTTAAAACAGGGGAGTAAAATTCTTATGTTAGCAAACCTTGTGTCTAAGCAAAAGCAACCCTAGTTCTGGGATAATGAGTAAGTGACGTGTAAAGACACTAAGGGATTTACTTGCAACCCATAAGTAACCACCTTCATTATATGCCATATTATTTTCACTTTTTTTTTATATCACTAGAAGGTTAACACCAAAATCTAAACTTCTGCTAAGCATCACTTGAAAACTAAGTCTCAGAAAAGCATATATGATGACATACAGTAATGAGTCAGAAAAGAAACTGGATTTTGTAGAAAATACACATGGGAGGATGAACACCCACCCTACCTAGTGCTGTCTGTGAACCTTAGGTGAGAACATGAGAACTCAAGAGGCCTCTGAACCAGATCATTAAGGGAGCATGGACAAGAACTACAGGAATCCTGAAAGTCAGAACAGTGAAAATGAAAATGTTACTAGGGAAAAGAAGTTCTATTTTCATATCTATTCTGGTCTAATAAGAGATATCAGACACTTTCTTTTTTATAAGTTTAGAGTTTAAATTAAAACCAATTAGCATGTTTCTATAAGTAGGCAGTTGGGGTATTTATTCAGCACGAGGGAGCTCTAGCCAGCTATCACTTCTGTCCCAAACTGATCTGAATTTCTCTTCGAGGATGTTGATCCATCAATGGGAATGTTCAAGCAGAAACTTTAAGAGTTACTATTGAGGGGATTCATGCAGAGCACTGAGAGCTTATCCCTAAGCCTTGGAATCTAAGATGCAAACATTTCAAGAATCTCTAGTTTTCTAAAATCAAAGTAATGAAAAGCTGGAAGCAATACGGCTTAGAATCCATTATGCACAGCAGTCCTGGTATCCAGGGACCAAGGCTCTATCCCCTTTGCTCCAGCTGCCAAACATGCTGGTACAGTAATATATCAAAGAAAAGTTTAGATCATTTTAAATCACAATGAGTATTAGCATTAGTCAAACTGTTTAAGAAAGAAACTGACCATTTACTACTTTCTAATTAAAAACCAGTACAGAATTAAATGATTTAATATCAATTCAACTGAATTGCCACATTAAACTAATACTCATAGTTTATAAACTCAAGAAATTATCAGTTATATGTTTTCATAGTTAACTGTTTTTGCTGCCCAAAACACTTTAAGAAGTCTTATCTATTAAAAAGTTGTATACACTAATTGGTAACTATTTGATAACAAGTTTTTTCCCCAATTTATTTATTAAGACAAAATTACCAACAGCTATAGCTATACTTACCAACTTCACAAAAAGAAGAAAAAAATCTCCAGAGTAAAAATATAAAACAGGAAAATTATTCAACCACAAGGCTTCACTATGCATGTTTTCTTCTATTATTAATTTATGAATACCCCAAAAGAGTAGGCTATTAATTGTATGATGGCAAGGGATTTGTCAAATATTCTCATTTGACTAGTGATTTTATTTTCTAATATATATGACTTAGGTTCACATTTTTATTTTATTATCTTAAGGAATTTGCATATTTCAGCATATTTTTAGCTGAACTTGCAGGGTGGAAAATGTACTATGGAATTGAAGATCATGAGGTTAATATCTTGGTAGGATTAACAAACCTTATAATTGACTTCCTGCGGGATTTTGCTATTCTCCTGCCAAGGGAATTTCCTTTAAGTTAAACTTCGAATGTACAGATAACTACTTTGACATCTGCCTGATGAGCACCAATTGTAACTGTACATTTCTTATTGTATGAACTAGTCTTTAAAAGCTATCCCAAACATCTGACATGAAAGCCAAAGATAAATTCCTGCAAGTCGTAGAAATTAAATTTCCTCAAAATTGAATGCCAAATGAGTGAGATACAACAAGATACCTCAAAAATTGAAAAGCACCAATAACATGTAGAAACAAGTATCTCCTAAGACTCCATCAAAGAATAGGGACATACATTGTCACTAATATCCAAAGGCAACTAGTTTGGTAAAGTCTTCAAAAAATCACTTTCAATTCATTGGGCTAAAAGCTTTGGTCCCTCTAAGCTAATTTTTACATAGATTATCATGTAAAAATATTTTTGGATAGAAAAGATTTGCCAAGAGACTTGCTTTGCAATCAGCCAACCTGGGTTCAATCCCCAGCATCCCATATGGTCCCCTGTGCACCACAAGGAGTAATTCCTGAGTGCAGAGTCAGGAGTAATCCCTGAGCACCAAAGTAACACCCTGTGTGACTCAAAAAGAAAAACAAAATTAGCTTTGAAGCTTTTTTAATAGATAAAGGTTAAATAACTATTGATGTTTCTTATGGCCACATTTAAAATAAAGTTTACATTTCTATGGTATAGATCAGAAATGTAACAACTGGAAAGAAGTTGGTGTGTAGGGGAAACTAAGGAGCCTGACAGTAACCAGTTGCTATGCAAAATCAACAAATAGCAAGAAGACACACATTGGCAATACTTACAAACCAGGCAACCCTATTTTAAAAAGACAACGTCTTAAAAAAATACTTAAACTTGCCTTGGTTATTATCGGTTCTAAAGGTAAAGGTAAAGGTAAAGGCCCTCCCGTTGATCGTCAATTTGCTCGAGCGGGCCCAGTAAAGTCTCCATTGGAGACTTTGTTGTTACTGTGTCTGGCATATCGAATACTCTCGGTAGCTTGCCGGGCTCTCCGAGAGGGGCGGAGGAATCGAACTCGGGTCGGCCATGTTGGCCACGTGTAAGGCGAACGCCCTACCCGCTGTGCTATTATCGGTTCTAATTCAGATTTTCTAAATCTTAATTCTAAGCAATAAGATGAAATATACTCTGTCTTGAATACAATAATTACAATCTTTTAGGTGTCCTAAACAATAGCTTCTGCTGCTGCTTCTTCTTTTTTTAGTTTTGGGGCCACACCCCACAATGTTCAAATGTTAGTCCTGGCTCTGCACTCAGGGATCACTCCTGAAATGCTGGGGATCGAAACCGTGTCAGCTGTGTGCAAGGCAAGCACCCTATCTGCTGGACTATATCCCTGGCCCTAATACTTGCTTCTCACACTATGGATTGAGACCCCAGATGTGATAGCAAAACTGAAAGTGGGAGTTATGAATAAGCTGACAACAGAAAAAAGTTTCTAAACATTCAATGACAAAAACTTAATTAAAAAAATTAAACATGTAGTAAGTCCGAGGTGTTGCTGGAATGGCTTTCCCATGTTGCTTAAAAAAAAAAAAATTAAGCACTGTTCTAAACCAAATCTTTTGAAACACCCCTCCATCCTTGCAACACTACACCACAGTTATTATACAGTGACTTTTATTTTATTTTAGTTCAAATACTTTTATTATTTTCTTCCAAGTAATTAACTCTCACACTGCCTGCTTGGGGCACCTAGTGAGGTAGATATAATTGAGGCAACAGTTCCAAGAGTTGAGTGAAATGAGAGGTGAACCCAAAATGAGCCCAAGGGCTTAGAGACCTGGGCTGAGTGACAAAATCTTCTTACCCTACTGTAATGGAAAAGCTGAATGTCCTGGTGGTTAGGGGGAGGAGGCAGCTGAACAGGTTCATTCTTCCTAAATGATATCCAGTTTGTGATCTCTTTTACATGGAATGGCATGGAATACTACATGTGATAAATCAGCACTGAGATTGAGTGGACAGCAGGATTTGTGAGTTATACAAAAACACACTCGTGAAACCTGGAGATGTATCATATGAACTTGTCATACAAGGAGAGAGGAAGGGCAGGAACTGAAGGATTAAAACCTCAGGGAACCTTTCTGCCCGCCTTTTGACATTTCCTTCATACCATGCAAAGAGGAGGGAAGGAAGCATGAGAGGTCATCATCCTGACTGATGACAGACACTGTTACGTATTTTCAGTGTCAGAGTGACCTGTTGTAGGGGCCTGTTATTTCTTAAGTTTCCTCTCTCGATAGCACATGATTCTCTTGTTACATACACTGTTCTTTCATGGACTTTCCTTATACTAACAGTCCCACAGATTTCAAAAGATCTCTACAGCCTGAAGCAAAACATGTTTCACTCATGGAATTTTGGTCCTTCAGTCAGATCATGTCCAACTGTCTGTTAGAACTAGTTTAAAAACAAAAGATAAGCCAGTTGCTTAGGGGGCCATCATAAATGGCATACTCACTGGAATGGGGCAAATTATATCTGAAAATCTACCACCCTAACCTCCTCTCAGAAATGTTAAGTAGCTCAAATCAAAGTAGGTTAGGCAATGTCAGCAAGCAAAATACCAGATTTTTTTTTTCTTGTACGGACAGGGGACGACAAGATTTATTCAAATAAAACATGAAACTATATTTATAGATGCATTTGTTTAGTTAATCAGAACTTACAGGGACATCAAAAAAGTTCTCACAATGCAGCATCCAATCACTCTCAACCCAGACCACAATCGGAGACACCTCTAAAAATGCAGATTCCCTAATGCAAACCACTTCAATCAGAAAATTTTGATTGTTCAAAGTAGAATTGGTCTCTGGCATCACAGTACTAAAAAGTTTCTAAGGTGTTTCTAAGTTGTAACCAGGCTTGAGAACTGCTAGATATAATATGAACTTAGCATTAAAAATCAATAGTTCAGACAGTTTTCCCCATACTCTCTCTCTACTTTTGGACATTATGATTTGCAATACAGATACTGAGAGGTCAATAAAATAAAATCTAAAAAAAAAAATCAATCGTGTGTATGGCTAATGTTGACTAATTTACTCTCAATGTTAACTCAGTTAACATTGAGAGTAAAATAGTTACAAATAGAAATGAATCAGAACAGTTTTTTTTTTTTCTCTTTAAACTAAACATGTTATCCCTACCTGATAGGCATAGCACCAGTTTATGCCACAGGTAAGAAAGAATTTGCATAAGAAAGTTCTGTAAGTTTCAATACAAATAATATCGTTTTCTTCTAGTCACAAGACAGAAGACACTGTTTTGGAAGTCTCCCAAATCTTACAGCTAAAAACATGCTTTGCATTATAGTTAAATAATAAATATTAAGGATGTGTTCTGTGGCTACAAGAGAAGGGTAGAATTTATCTATAATATACCCCATAGGCTACAATCGTTAAGTATGCTATAATCACTATTAAACAGACAGAACATATTACACACTAATGAGGCGGCAAAAAAAAAAAAGAAAAATGTATCTCATACCTGAAGTTAATGACTGTGGTTACTGTCTTTAACATACTACCATAACATATGTGAATAGCTAGTGCACAGAAGCCATAGTAACAGTGGGCAATGAACTTAAGTACACTGAGATTAATTTAATAGCAACTTAAAAAAAATTCCATAAAGTAACAACATGTGTCCTATTAGTATTAGTTAAAGAGGTTCAATGATATCCACACATAAAAATATATATGTCTGTGTATGTGTGTGTGCGCGCGCGCGTGTGTGTATATATATATGTGTGTGTGTGTATATATATATATATATATATATATATATATATATCTCACACTGGTGAGAGTAATAGCACAGCAGGTAGGATACTTGCATTACTTCTGTTTCATTCATTTCATGCTATTTTTGCCTTTTATAAATAGTTGGCCCCCTGAATGTAGAAATGAATATATTTTCATACTCACAGACCCTGCATAATTTTCAAATGAACTATCCAAGTTATTTTCCACTTTTGTTTAATTTGAGTTTAGGTTTGTTTCCTCTTTAGCAATTTATTTGCATTACAGCAGCTTCCTCTGCAAAGAGGAGGAGGTAGATACTAAGGAACAAAGCCAATGAACAGCAACTCAGAACCCCCAAAACGCAGAGCTGGGCTCAACCAGTTCCAAATCATAGCAAGAAAAAAACATGCTTAACTATCCTAAAAAATTGCAGGCTTTCCCAGTTCAGATCAAGCATTTTAAAAGTAAACACTTGACAATGACAAAGAAATCAAAACACTTCTTTCAAGAAGGAAAGATCAAGGAAATAAAACTGCTGTATTTTTACTGCTAGAAGTATACTCATTTCAATACAGAGAGATGCTTCCCTCAGGTGCAGAGCCCTGTTAGAAGAATTTCAACTTGCTCCATGTTTGTTTCATTTTCACTTGCTGAAAAACAAGCCCCAAGTTCAGTTTAGGAACCAAACACATAAACTATACTACTGTATCAAAGAAATGTGAATATTTATCTGTCAAGCGAGCCCAGTAACGTCTACATTGTGAGACTTGTTACTCTGTTTGGCAGATCGAGTATGTCTCGGGTAGCTTGCCAGGCTTTGCTGTGCAGGGAGGATACTCTCAGTAGCTTGCCAGCTCTCTGAGAGGGGTGGGGGAATCGAACTCAGATCGGCCATGTTGGCCGCTTGCAAGGCAAACGCCTTGCCGCTGTGCTATCATTCCAGCCTGTGAATATATAAGGCCTTAAGAATCAACAACGGCCAACTATTTGATACTACAACTATGTTTTGGTCTTGCCTCAATTTCAAAATGTCCACTATTCTGTGAATTTTATTAATTATTTCATAGCATTCACTAAAATAACTGCAGAGAAGTGGAAGTAACCAAAATGAACCATGAAAGAAAAAGTTGTCTCAATAAAAATAGTAGATATTGGGGAGAGATGAAAGAAAATCAGTTTGACTCTTCCTCTTTATTTACTGAGGTGCCTCAACTTACTAGTTTTATATTCTGGAATCTGAGCTGATAAATATTAACAAAGAAATCAAGTGCTATTTTTATTTTAAATTCAATATAAAAAAAGGATATAAATACCCGCTACAATTTTCTTACACATGCACACAATTTTCAGTCATAACCAACTACTTAATTTAATCTTTACTAAAAGTCTACATATTTTTAATCTGTGTACTTTTGAAAATTGTGACAGTAGCATTTCTTTTTTCACTATAATCTTCTAAATATGGAGCCCTCCAGTGGCCAAATATTTATATACTGACATTAAAAGAAAAACATTATATTAAGAGCTCTCTTCATGCTTTCTTTCTTACACAATCTGAATGCTGTATATTCTTATGTATCATTTTCTAAAAAATCAGTAAATTATTTTTCTTACAAGAATAAATATACTCTTCAAAATAAGTCATACCTATCCACAGGAAAAATATTCTGAACCTGGTTAACCTAAGAGAAAGAAGAGGTTCGTTCGATGATATTCACACACGAAAGTATCAGACTGGGCTAGAATGATGGCACAGCGGGTAGGGCACTTGCCTTAAAACACGACCAACCCAGGTTCAATGCCCAACAACCAATATGAGCTCCCAAGACTACCAGGAGTAATCCTTGAGCAAAGAACCAGGAGTACGCTCTGGGCACTGCCAGGTGTGAGTCCCTCAATATATGTTTATTTATTTATTTTATGTATCGTAACACAAAATTGTATGTTGTGGTTAAAAAAAAATATGTACTGAATAAAACCCCAGAAACAATTCTTACTCTCATTTATTTATGTAGGTTTAGGGGCCACAGTCAACAGTGTCAGGGCTTACTCCTGGCTCTGCTCAGAGATCACTCATTGTGGGGCTTGGGAAAGCACACAGGGTGCTAATGATAGAACTCATGTCACCCATGTGCAAGGTAAGTGCTTCGTCTGCCCCTGTTTTATACTAACCATCTAATCTTCACTTCAACCCTTTGAAGTAGCTCTCTTAGCTCATTTTACAGTTGTATAGGGGCAGGGGAAGGAAAGGACGCTTTCTGGAAGTCACTCACAACCACTGGTGCAGTTAACACTGAACCCAGGTAGTGTGGCTTCCAAATCTATGCCCCAACCCTGAGTCTAAGCTGGGATTTCTATTCTGCGATGTATTTTGTCTAGTCACAAAATACTTCAGATAACAGAAAGAAAATGTGCTTTGAAATCAGAAAAAAAAAACCTTTATATCTGCATTATTTAGCTACTCTAAATCTGTTTTTATCATCTGCAAAATGGGGATAAGATTATTTTATTTCCATGAATAAAAAGGAAAGCATCAACAATTCAATTTACTATTCATAATTTACATTGTTTCTTAAAAAGTGTATTCAAAGGGACACTTGGCTCCAAAAAAGGTGGATCTCATTTTTTTTTCTCATTAATTAACACTGAAGCAAACTCAGTAGGTTCCCCACTCTGGGTAAGAGGGAGTAAAAATAAAGCCTATTGTATGTTTCACTAAAAGTAGCTATAAAACTAGGGCTGAATGTAGCTACAGATATTTCAGCTTCAGTGGAAATTGGGGAGGAATTTTTGTGAAGTATTATATTCTTAATTCTTACATGTGTTGGGTCTGAAACATTTTTGTGGTCACAAAGGGAGACAGCAAAAACAAAAGGTTACAGTAGGACAAAACCTTTGATCTCAAAGGGAGGGCTTCATTTCTGACTAGAATAATAGCGCTCCCAAAAGAGTAGAAGCAAATCCCAGTTATTTTTATTCTCTTTATCTTCCAACTATTTATCTGCAGACATAGGCACAATCATGGGAACTACACAGTAGGGCAAGGGAATTAAAGCCCAAACTTTCTAAACTGAGAAGCAAAACAAAAGAGAGAGATGAGAAGAGGAATTACTTATTAAGAAGAAGAGAGAAAGGTGTCATTCATGAGCTCTTGGGCTCACCTGAGTATCATACCTGAATCCTCCTACAATGAATAAACACAAGACACAGAACTGAATACTGGAAAGAACTTGGCTCAATTCATAGTCTGGCCACTGGGTGGCAAATAAATGGGACAAATCCAAAAAAAAAAAAAAAAAGAAAAGAAAAAGAAAAAGAAAAGCCTGGAAACTGAACTGGCATAGGAATCACAATTCACAGAATTGGCTGATGGGTTACTAAATAAATTGTCTAGTAAATTTAAAATATCAATATTTTACATGAGATACTAGAAAGATCCAAAGTTTCATAATTGTTTGAGACAAAAAATCCAAAACTAAACAGCAAACGAAAAAGGAAATTTTCAAAAAAATCATTTCACTATGAAGTAATGCAAATGTTAGAACATCTGACAAAGATCAATAGGAAGGGGCCACAAGCTATGTAGTGCTCAGCTACCCTTAGCTCTATGCTCAGAGGTCATTCAAGTGCTAGGGGATTGACATATGTGGTGTCAGGTCTTGATCTAAAGCCAGCATGCAAGGTAAGTATTCCAATTCCTGTACTATTTCTCCATTCCCCTGACTTAAATATTTTTTTAAGGTTTACTAAGATTTACTCAGTACATAAGAAGAAACACTCAAAAGGATGGAAAGACATAAGACTTGAAGTAGTAAACAACAAGTGAACAACAGTCTGGATATTTCTCATACAAACATGTACTTATAACATGTACACACATCACAATTTCATTCTTAGGCATTAACCACGAAGAAATAAAACATTTGCAAAAAAAGTTTGATGACCCTATTCAAAACTGCAAGCAACTGGAAACAATCCAATGCATTAACAGGCAAACAGCTCAAGTATATATATGTAATACACACACACACACACACACACACACACACACACACACACACAGACAGAGAGATATGAAACACAAAATAAGGGGAAATAGGCTCTTTCTGATTCAGTCAACAACTTGGATATAACTAGCATTAAAGAAAGTAAAAAATGGTAGTTTTCAGAGATGGTATTGATTCCAGTAATATCATATACTTAACAAAAATACAGTAATGAAGAAAATAGTAAGATCCCAAGGATTAGGACTAAATTAAGGTGTGACTACAGACCACATAATTGGTGATAATGGAACTTCTAGACTTTTGACACTGAACTTTTAGCATTATTATAATAAATTAAAATCTACTACTGTTTTCAAATTCATACAAAAAGCTAATTTTAAAGCCAGTTAATCTAAAAAAGTACTAAAACATTAAATTATTAATTTAATTAAAAATTGAATACCAGGTCACAGTAATAATATAGCAGGTATGGTGCTTGCTGTGCAAGTGACTGACCTGAATTCTATCCTCAGAGCCCCATATGGTACCCCAAATCCACCAGGAATGATCCCGGAGCACAGAGCCAGAACTGGGCACTGAGCCAGAAATGAGCACCAAGGCAGTCATAAGCCCTGAGCAATACCATGCATTGCCCCCAAACCAAAACAAACAAAAATTAAAGTCCAAAGCTAAAAAATGAACAGGGAAAATAATTGCTATAGTATTTATGAATGAAAGCATTTATAACAAATGAGTTTTATCAATTTACTGATTGAAAAGACAGTTTATTGCACTGAAGACCACTATAATCAACTGAAGAGCATAAGAACTGAAAAAGACTTACAAAGATATAATTCTACTCAATATGCTTCCTGCTGTACTGTATATACAAAACCAAGACCAAAATAGCACATGGAAAGAAAATCAAAAATCATTGTGTCATTGTCAGTCACCTAACAGCAAATAGGGTCTTCAGGCTGAACGATATTACCTGAGCAAAGACTCTCTGTGTTTGGGGGACCTATTCTAATAGCCCTAATTGCACCTGAGTTCACCATAATAACACCCATGCAGTGTTCATATTTTCTTTGTCACATTAAAATGCCCATATTTTCTTTGCCACATTAAAAACAAGCTTGGAATTCCGCTTTCAAAATGAACCAACACTGGTCCCAAATGCCCTCACTTACATTCAAAGCTGTGTGATATAACATATAAAACAATTAAGAGTTTCTGGGTGGTGGGAATAGTGTATGAAGTTAGACCATGCCCACCATCAAAGGGTCAATATCTGTCCCACAGTCTACTGGAAGCTTTCAGGTCACTTTCCTCTGCCCCTCCCCAGCCTCTCGTAATTTCAGTCAGTGGTCAGTCTAATAGTTTTTGTTGATTGGACACCGTCTACTATTTTTGTTTCATTACATATCTCACGTATAGGAATTTTTGAAATAACATCTATTATAAACGAGCCAAAAATAACCCTAAAAAGTTATGGTCCCACACCATAATGTCAGCTAAGCATAAGTACAGCGCCTGCACTTCCACCACACTTTCCATGCTGTAACAGTGAAACACAATCCCCATTCCAGGGAGGTATAAGAAAAGAACAAGGGATTTTAACATATCAGGTGGTAACAAGTGTCCCTTGTCCAATGACACATGCAAAGGAACAGCAAAAATTATGTGAAGATTAAGAAACAGAACTTCTATCTCCCCACTTAGCTGTAAATCCTTCCTCTGTCTCCCCATTTGGTGATATCAAAAGTCTTGTGGAGTACCAGGACACTGACCAGTGGCAGCACAGTCAGTGAAGCACAAGTAAAGAAGTCAAACATTCTCAACCTTTTAAGTGGTAGCAGCAAGGCACGGATGGAAACACTCAAATGTGCCCCGAAATCTCCAGGAGTTCCTTTCTCCTACAAGCACAAAAGGAAACCAAGTGGGGAGTTTTAAGTTTTCTCTTTCCATCTGGCCACAATGAAAGGGTGCTACCCTTTTCCCTCTTCTACTGCAGTATCAGAGAAAGACAGCTAAAAAGGGAACATCAAAAAAAAAAAAAGCAAAGTTTCAATACACAATGGCCAAACTTTCCAATTTCTTTAGAAAAGTTCCTCATTTCAAAGCCATCAATACCTCAACTTAAAGAAGTTAATAATAATGAAGATGATATGACAAAATCATCTAAGATTTTAAAGTAGCCATAATTAAAAAACACTTCAATGAATAGCTGCAAACATGTCTGAAACATATGAAAACACAAAATTTCTCAGTGAATAAGCAGAAGATATTTAAGATGGAATCAAACATAAATTTAAGAACAGAACAATAATTTAAATAAAATTTTAAGAATGAATACAATGACACAACAGTGAATAATGAAGGATACAGGAGAATCAATGAAACAGAAGAGATAATTAACAAAAGTTATGCAATTTGGACAAAAGAAATAGTATTTCTGAAAAATACTGCACAGAGCCTTAGAGATCCATGAAGTAATAATAAATTATCTAAAATTTGTGTCATTGCAAGCAAGAAAGTAGGAAAAAAGATAGGATTAAAGAAGTATTACCGAAGTTAGTAACTTGGACACCATGTGATACCAAGGATGAAAAAAGGATGAGCCACATAGAGGGCAACTAAATTATCCCTATACTATATTTCTAATCTCTTAAAGGAAAATTTTACTTCCACTATATGCTTCTATCTAAAGAATTGGGGAAAAAAATGTAAGTCCCAATAAGCAGAAAGTTAAGAAATAATGTGCAGAAAATCAGTGAAATTTAAAAATGATCTTTTCATGTTCCTGATAACAAAACCAGATACAGTAACAAAAATGAAAGCTAAACACCAGTATCTCCCATTATTACAGATACAAGAGTACCTTGTAAAATATTAAAAAGTAAAATTGAGCAATGTAAAAATTATTACACAAAATAACCTGGGGCTTGAAAATTCAAGAACAATTCAACAGTATTCAAAAATCAATTAATACAACCCAAAATTTATCATGAAAACTTGAGAGAGAGATACTTAATAGACTGGCCACATACTGCATGCAGGAGACACAGGTTTGGCCCCTGAGACTGCATAGTCCACCAAGCACTGCTGAGAGAAAACTCTGAGCCCAAACCCAGGAGCAAAATAATAAAGTTAAAAAGAAGAAAAGTAGTCCTATCAATTAAAAAAAAAGTAAGAAAATTCAGCATCCATTTACAATAAAGAACCTCAGTAACAGAAACTGAAGAGGATTTCTTCAACTTAATAAAGAGCATCTAAAAATAACCTACAGCTAACATTTTAACAGTGAACTACTGAATGCCTTTTCCCTAAGATCAGGAAGGAAAATTCCTTTTTCCGAAAGATGTCTATTCTTATTACTCTTATTATATTGTACTAGAAGTTTCACTCAGTGCCAGCAAGTGAAAGGAAAAAATAAAAGGCATATAGATATAAAGGTAAGAAATAAAACTGTCTATCCAGAAAATCATAAGAAATCTACAAAACAAAGTAAGTGTTTTAAGGTCAAAAGAAAGGAGTTAGCCATACAAAAATTAATTCGACTTTTTATCTGAGCAATGAACAAGTGGACATCAAAATTTATTTTTATAAACTAGAAATGAACATTTAGACACTGAAAAGTAAACAATACCATTTTTAAAGTATAAAATTTTAAGTAGTTAATTATAAATCTAACAAAACATGTCCAGGGCATGTCATACTGAAAACCACCTTATAAAGATCTAAATGAATGAAAAGACATACTGTACTTAAGAACTGGAAGACTAAACAAAATTTACATGTTATTCCTCCAAGATTTACATACTTAGCTAACACAACATCTAGAAACAACTCTCAGCAAGACTTTGTAGAGACACTAGATATAGAGAAAATTAAATTAAAATCTAGGTTTTATTTGGAAAGGTAAAAGAACGAGAATTTAAACAATCTTGGAAAAATAAGACTGAGGTGTGAGAGGATCAATTCTGATTTTAGAGCTACATTGCACAGCTGTAGGGCGTTTGCCTTGCACGCAGCCAGCCCAGCAGAGCCGGGTTTGATTCCTCCGCCCCTCTCGGAGAGCCCGGCAAGCTACCGAGAGTATCTCGCACGCATGGCAAAACCTGGCAAGCTATCCGTGACGTATTCAACATGCTAAACACAGTAACAAGTCTCAAAATGGAGACGATACTGGGCCCGCTCAAGCAAATCAAAGAACAACGGGAGGATGGTGTTTGTTTTGTTATTAGTATTAATATATATGTTATTCATGGAGAACCAGATACACAGATTAACAATATGGGATTTTTTTAAACCCAGAAGAGATCCATACAAACATGCCTATCTAATTTATTAATTATTTTTGGTTGGAGGTTATTCAGGGCTCAGGGTCTACTTCAAGGGTGCTGCTCACAATTCTCTCAGAAGTGCCCAGGACCATGTGATGCCAGGGATTAAAAATGAGTCCCCCACATACAAAGTATACATACTACCTCTTTGAGTAATCTCCTGAATTTCCTATCTTATTTTTGACCAAGGCACAAAATTAATGCAAAAGAGTTAGACTTTCATCAACTGAATATTCACTGGCAAAACAAAATCAAAAAACCTCTAGCCAGGGTGATATTTTAAAGGGGAAGCACACACTTAGCATGTGGAAGTCCCACATTCAATTCTGGCCCACATGACCCCACCACTTGCACTGCTATCTATATGTGATCCTGCTGGACTCCAGCACATATCAGGTCCAAGCAACAGAATTGCTAGGTCAAGCACAGAACCAGTCAAGTATCACCAAGAGTGGAGCCCAGATACCTAAGTACCACTGAGGAGACCATCCCCAAAAGAGTTATATACATACATATATGTGTATGTGTATATATATGTATGTATGTGTGTATGCATATATGCATGTATATGTAATACAGATACATATACATATATACACACTGGATCAAACATGGGTTGACTGCTTACATGGCAAGCTCCCTGGGTTGGAATGATAATACTACGGGTAAGGAGTTTGCTATGCAAGCAGCCAATCTGGGTTAGATCCCTGTCATCACATATGATCCCCTGAACCCTACAAAGAGTGTATCTCTGAGAACCACCAGGTATAGCCCCAAAACAAAACAAGACAAAAAGGCTAACTAAATAAATCACAACAAATCATGTAGAACGCAATAAGGTAAATTATAAAGTCTTTAGGAAAAATATATGAGAAAATCTTCTGAATCAAAATTTAGGTAAATTTTCCTGGTCTTAAAATTGATACCATAAATTCATAATCCAGAAAAGAAAAACTGATAAAATGGACTTCATTAAAATTTAAAATGTCTGCTTTGCCAAAAACTCTATGAAGAAATGAAGATAAACTACAAAATAAAATACAACTATATATCTGACAAAGAACTAATATCTAGGATAGATTAACAATTTTCAAAAACAACTGAAAAATCTAATTAGGAAATAGGCAAGCTATATTAAAAGACATCATATCAAAGTATATGTACTGAGGGCAAACAACACATAAAAAGATATTTAGTATTGTTGATCATCTCAGAAATATAAATTCAAAATAAAAATGAGGTACTAAATTAACACAGAATTTTTAAAGAAAGTCCTGGTGATCATACAGAGAAATTGTATCATTCATATATTGCTGTTGGAAATGTAAAACAATAGGGCCACTGTGAAAAAACATTTGACAGTTTCTTTTAAAATCTGAGCATGGGGGCTGAAAGTAGTAGTACAGCAAGTAAAGCACTGACTTTGCATGCGTCTCACACAGTTTCAATTGCCTTTACACCATATGATCTCCTGGGCAAGAAGACCTGAGCACTGACAGGGTGGCCCTCAAACCAAAAAGGTAAAGGTAAAAGGTAAAGGCCCTCCCGTTGATCATCGATTTGCTCGAGCGGGCCCAGTAACGTCCCCATTGGAGACTTTGTTGTTACTGTGTCTGGCATATCGAATACTCTCGGAGACTTTGTTGTTACTGTGTCTGGCATATCGAATACTCTCGGTAGCTTGCCGGGCTCTCCGAGAGGGGCAGAGGAATCGAACTCGGGTCGGCCATGTTGGCCGCTTGTAAGGCGAACGCCCTACCAGCTGTGCTATCGCTCCAGCCCCAAACCAAAAAATACAATTTAAAAAGTAAAATGAACATGCGATGATCATAGAGCCCAACAACTAAACTGCTGGGCACTTACTCATAATGTGAACCAATTCATACAAAACATGTATATAAATGATCATGGATACTTTATTCATAAACACCAAACTGAAAACAGTACAGATGACTTTAAACAGTGAATGAACTAGTATCCCCAAACTATAGAATAGGGCTTCCCAACTTGTTTCTCACCTTGTAATGGTTCCCTATGGGCCCCCAGGACATTTTATGGGGTGTACAAGTGAAAATCATGCAGATCGAGTGTCACATTATGAGACAAAGGGGCCCAGCAGTAAGAAGTAGAGGGCATAGAGAGGAAACAAGGTGGTAGCTGGTCACTGCTTAGAAGGCTGAGAAACACTGCTTTAGAATACTGTTTGGCAATTTCAAAACAAAACAAAACAAAAAAAACCCTTTTTACACAACTTGCATGGATTTCTAGAGAATTATGCTGAATGAAAAACAAAAGCCAATCTCAAAGATGACATATAATCTGACAAAATTATTGAAATAAGGAAAAAAATCAGTGGTTGCAAAAAGTTATGAAGTAGGAGGAGGAAACAAAAGAGAAGGAAATGTGTAAATGTGTCTGTTTTTTTCTTGGTCACCCTCACCCCACTCCCAATAAAAGCCAAACACACACAGAAAGGAGAAGAGATACTGGCCCACCACTGAAGGGGGCTACTCAGTAGAAGGAGTGCTTGCTTTGAATACAGGGCTTGGGGATGATGGGAGGAAACTGGGACACTGGTGCTGGGAAATATTTGTAGACGTGTCTTTTAAAAGGGAAACATAACTCTGAATCTTCCCAGGTAGACTGACCTCCACTGAGAAGTCTGGGCCTTCTTAAAATTGGGAAGGCAGAATCCTCTTCCTGCTTGCAGACAAGCAGCTGGCAGCCATACCTGACACCCAACAACATAGGAACTGCCCAGCTCTGTAACTAAGCCTCATCAAACTGCCAAATCATCAAATTATTCCTGATTCTGGACACCTTAAAATTTCAGAGTACTGTAAGCCCAGTAGGATCACAGCCAATCTGACCGGAAAGTTGTGTAGAAGCCCACCAAACTCAGTGAGCTTAAACAATAATAGACAGCTCAACTAGCACTAATCATACAGTAGATCTCAGACAATGACTTCAGTAACATCATTGTGAGATAGAACAATTATTACAAATTGAATTTTATTGATCTAAGTTTTGATAATTCCATTTGCCTTTGTTTTATAACAAACAATATGATATTAGCACAGTGGTAGGGCATTTGCCTTGCACACAGCCAACATGGCCGACCAGAGTTTGATTCCTCCGCCCCTCTCAGAGAGCCCGACAAGCTACCAAGACCATCTTGCCTGCATGGCAGAGCCTGGCAAGCTACCCGTGACATATTCGATATGCCAAACACAGTAACAACAAAGTCTCCAATGGAGATGTTACTGGGCCTGCTCGAGCCAATCAATGAACAACGGAGGACAGTGATGATGAGGACAGTGATGATGAAATTATTTGTGGATGCAAAGGGGCCAAGGGGCAGACTAGGGTGGTGGGTAGCAAACTGGGGATCCTGATGAAGGAAAAGGCACACTGGTAGAATTAGTGTTGGAATATTTAATGCCTAAAATAACCGAGTTATTAACAACTTGGTAAATCATGGTGTCATAATAAAAAAAATTAAGGGAAACATGGGGCTAGGGAAAGAGCTCAACATGCTAATGAACATGCTTCACACATCAGAGACCCAAGTTCTATCCCAGCACAACCTGGTCCCACAAGAGGAAACACCAAAGACCAGGTGAGGCCCAAACACCAAAAAAAAAAAAAAAAAAAGATAGAAAGGAAGGAAGGAAGGAAGGAAGGAAGAGGGGGTAAACTATGAGAGATTCTTGAAGTGATGGAAATGTTGCCTACATATATGTACATAAACTGGCTGTGATGCTGTGTTTTTATAATAAGGTATTCATCTACTGGGGAAATATGGATAAAGAATTATTGTAACATATGTATTTTTGATAATTGCATGTGAATTCAAAGTTATCTCCAAATGAAAACTTCTGTTACATAAAAGCAAGTCATGAATAAAACTTACTGATAGGGCACTCATCTTGCATAGGTAAGGCCCTGAGTTCAATCCATAACACCTCAAAACCCCCCAAATTAAGGTAGACTAATCTTATTAATAAAGTGACCAATAATAAAATATCAACAAATAAAAAGCAAGAAGGTTTACTTACAACTTCTAATTAAATATTGGAAAGTCTCCTTTGCACATGCTAGGATTATCAAGTGAGCTTTATTCCTCTTTAGCAGATATCATTCATTCTAGAAGCTTCAATTACTATAAGCCTACATTTTTAAATTTGCATTTCAAGCCAATTCTGTTCTTCTAGTATCCTGTCTTACCTTACTTATAAATGCATCTCTCAATCTAGGTATTTGCAGACTCTTCAAGTTTAGCATATGTACATTAAAATATATCTTTTCCCTGTCAGCCCTCGGATGTACATCACTTAGGGTTTTCCCAATTCAGACAGTTATCCTGTAATATCCAGTGCACAAGGTAAGTGTATAATTTCCTCTGCTTTTCTGACCTCTATTCAGCCATAAAAACACCACCAGTTTTAATGTCTAAATGTGTGGTAAATCAATCTCCTTCTTCCATCTCCACTGCCACCATCTGGTCTAAACCAACACTACATGTCACTAATAATTTCTGATTTGCCCCATGCCTCCTCTTAAATGTCCCTCCTGTAGCAACTAGGCTAATTTTCACAAAATGAAAATTCAAACACCCACTTCCTAAACTTTAAAACGTCACTGTTATCTACTTTGAAATCCATAATCTCATCAAAATATAAAAATCCCACAATTTCAGATTTCCATCTTTATGACATAACCTTCTCAGCTTCCTTACTCAGCAGCACAATGTCACCACAGGGTTTTTGCACTTCCTCCTACATCTCCCACCCACCCAACCCAATAAAGACTTATCACATTTTATAGTATCTTACCCAGCACTTCCTCCAAGCTTTGAGATAGGTTTTCTGGAGTCCATAGATTAGGGAAAGACTCTAGTTAAATAATGAAGTGGGCCAGTAGACCGTGATTAGGAACCATGCCTGGCATGTGCCCAAACCAGTGTTTGATTTTAGGGATAACATGCTCTTCTGGCAACAATAAGTATAGCCCTGGAGGTTCTCCACAGCCTTCCCATGCCTGTCCCAGGCCTACATCACTGCTGTATGGCCCCAGAGGCCCCTTAGCAGCACAACCAGGGTCACCTGGGCATCTCTTCCTCACAGCCTTGAGCCAAATCAATGACCTGATTGGCTGAGAATTGCCAGTGGACCCTGGTCGTCCTGAGCATTTAGGAGTCCCCCCATCACACCCCCCATTGCCGACCCAACACACACAAACAAAATAAAAATGAAGAGATGCAATAAAACCTGAAATAAATCTGGGCCTGGGTAATACATTATCATGGGAGCAGAAGGAAGGGTCACCTGGTAAATAGTTATTTAAGTCTTCCCTTCCTGAAAGGTATATAGATAGATCCCATTGTCTATCAAAAAAGGTCATGGGATGGCTGAGGGTGGGAGACAGGACATAAAAGAAAGCCTACAGATAGCCAGTTCTCTCTTTATCCCCTCACCTGCACAAAACAGAAGACAGCACAGCAAACGTTCTCACCCACAAGCATAGCTAGAGAACAAGTAAAATGAAGGAGACACAGAGCTGCTGAGGTAAAACACTAGAGAAGCCCAGAGACAGGTACAGAGCAAGAAGCCTTGGCAAGGGGAGTGACGTTACAATCTCCAGCAGATGTCACATAGGTGTGTGTGCACTGCACATAGAAAGGGGTAGGAGCAAAGCCTGAACATCATACACTAGAAATGAGGAGATGGCACAAGGATAGGACCCGGACCTCTTAATCCGGACCTGGTATTGAGGGAAAAGTGAATGATTCTGTATGCTGATAAAGGAGAGGCCTGGGCACTAGGGAGGGAAGGGGATCCAACTAGTTAAACTTCTTAAGCAACTGAATTTTGTATGCAAATCTTTCTCGCAATTCTCAAGTACCCAAGGGCTCAAGAATAAATCTACTGTTGCAGAAGCAAGAAGGATGGAGAGCATACTTTGCATATATATATATATATAAATTACAGGTTCTATCCCCACAGGTTCTACCTGCTCTGTGTAATCCCATCAATGGCCAAGACCCAGCAACTATAAAACCCACCTCCTGGAAGAGAACAGCGCAGAGTCTCCTGCCCCCATGCCTGGCTGTCCTCGCTGGGGCCCGTTGGAGGGGGTTGGATTGAGCTTCGCTCCCCACCCCGAGCAGAGCCCTGGCAGCCAAAGACCTCCAGAACCAGCCACAACCATGCTGAGACCACTCTCCACACGCATGAAGGAACCGGCAGAGGAACAAAGGCATGCGGGTCCCCGGGCTTAGATCTCCAAGTCTGCTGGGATCAGGGCTGAGCATCCGCCACCCAGATCGCCCATCTTCCAGTAGGCAGGGGTGACACCCACCAACTGAACCCCCCCCCCCCGCACCACGCCATGTAATCCCATCAATGGCCTAGACCCAGAGACTCTAAAACCCAGCTCCCAGGAGACATCTTATTATTTCATTCTTACTTTGGACAACCTGGCAGGCTACCGAATGTTGCTTGCCCACACAGCAGAGTCTGGCAAACTCCCCATGGCATACCCAATATGCCAAATACCAGTAACAATGATGGGTCTCATTCTCCTAACCCTGAAAGAGCCTTGAATATGGCACTTTTTAAAATCTCAGGGCTAGGATGAAGGAGACGTTACTGGTGACTGCTCGAGGTAATCGACAAACAACAGGATGATCGTGATCGTGATCCCCACCATCATACGGTTCCCCACCGACATCCAGGAGCAAGAGAACCTGCTGGGGCACTCTGCCTAGTTTCTGAGTACTGCAAGTTGTGGGCCAGCATCCCAGTATAATTTTTAAAAAATGATTCTAAATAAAGGTTGTTTTTTTAAACATAATAACAAGATACACACAGATGCACAGAAGCAATATATGAGTACCACAGCAATATATTTTATACAAAGGCCACAAATCAGTATTTACTTATTTATTTGGAGGGACATAATACTGATGCTGGGGGCTATTCCTAGCTTTGTTCTTTGGAATCTCACTTATGAGATACCAGGAAATCCAACACAGCTCTTGTCCGCCCAAAGCATGTACTCAGCCCTTTGAGCTATCTTCTGGCCCAGAAATCAATATTCAATATTTGTATTCCAATATATGTTATCCATACTTGAATTGTTCTTTTATTTAGGCTAACATAGGTCTACTTGAGGGCCAGAGATATATGAAGCTCACTGGCAGAGAAAGGTAGAATAACTGCCTTGCTCTTGTTTATCCCCAACTTAATCACTTAATCACTTAACTTCCCGTTAGTCGTCGATTTGCTCGAGCGGGCGCCAGTAACGTCTCCATTTGTCCCTGTCGCGTGCTAGTGTAGCCCAATGGCATCTCTTCGCTCCGGGAACATGGAGGGCCTCAAACCGATCGTTCATGACCTTGACAAAGAAGTCTGACCATCTGGTAGGTGGGCGGCCACGCGGTCTCTTGACATCCCGTGGAATCCAATCAGTAACAGCTCTAGTCCAACGGTCGTCTTTAAATCTCATTACGTGACCAGCCCATCTGATTTTCGATACCTTGGCATATGAGACAGCGTCCCTGATCCTTGATCGTCGACGGATGTCAGAACTCCGGATTCGTTCTCTCATTTGAGTGAAACGTGATATTCCAAGCATAGCTCTTTCTATTCTTCTTTGGGAGACCTGAATGGCGTTCTCATCTTGTTTGCGTAGGGCCCAGGTCTCTGAGGCATATGTTAATGCAGGAAGAACAGTGGAATCAAAGAGATGTGCCCGGAGCCGGAGGTTCTTCGTCCTCTTAGCTATTTCTTCGACGTTCTTGAAGGCGTTCCAAGCCGCTCTCTTCCTCCTGCGCAGCTCGGGTGCCAGGTCATTTGTCATGTTGACCTCTCGACCTAGGTACACATAGCTGTTGCATTCGGAGATGGTCGTTCCATTGAGAGCGAATGGGGCGTCAGGAACAAGGCTGTTTCTCATAAACATTGTCTTCGTAAGATTCAGCTGTAGTCCTACCTTTCCACACTCACGGTCAAAGTCGGCCAGCATTTGTGCCGCTTGGCTGATGTTTGGTGTTATTAAAACAATGTCATCAGCAAAGCGGAGGTGGTGTAGTTGCCGACCATCTATCTTCACTCCCATTCCTTCCCATTCGTCGTCGCATGATGTTCTCGAGGGTGGCACTGAAGAGTTTTGGTGAAATGGTATCACCCTGCCGCACCCCTCTCTTGACATCAACGATCACTTCTTTGTAGAATGGTGAGATCCTGGTAGTGAATCCGCAATACAGCTCACGGAGGATCCTGATGTATTGGGCTTGAATGCCCTGATTGGCTAGGGCTTCAATGACCGCTTCCGTCTCAACAGAATCAAAGGCCTTCTTTAGATCAATGAACGTTAAGCAGAGCGGCATCTTGAACTCCCGAGAAACCTCAATGAGTTTGGTTATCGTGTGGATATGGTCGATGGTGCTGAATCCTTTGCGGAACCCTGCTTGCTCACATGGTTGTCCTTCATCTAGTGTTCTGCCAATCCTATTCAGGATGACTCGAGTGAACAGCTTGTAGATGACAGACAATAGGCAGATCGGGCGATAGTTGCCAATGTCATGGATGTCTCCCTTCTTGAACAGTAGTACGGTCCTGCTGGTTTTCCATTGTTGGTTATCCCCAACACAGTAAATAAATAGATAACACTTACTTGTTAAGACTCAACATCCATCTTCCTTAGACTGAAATCACTCTCCTAGCAAGAGACTTGGCCATTCATGGTCAAACTTCATGAATTTCTGTGATCTTGAATTTCTAACACCAAATCTATGATACAAATGTTTCTTGTTCATAAGCCACTGTTCTGTGATATTTTTTCATAGTACCCTGAATTTACTACGAGACAAAACTGGTATCAGGTGTATGAGGTATGAGGTATCAGGTACAACAAAAACTTTAAAATATTAAGTACCTTTGAAACAAGGTAATGGGTATAGACTGGGGGGATTTTGAAGACTATGCTAGAAAAAGCTTTGATTACCATGAAAAGACAGTAAAAAGCAACAGTGGTATGAGCACAAAATGAGAGGAGCTTTAGAGTCTCAGTCTTCCTACAGAATGCCTGAGATGTGATTAGAATAAGCATGGAAATATAGACAGAAAAGGTCATTTTAATGAGGTGCTAGATAGAAATGAGAACCAATTTAGTGAAAACTGGAAGGAAAGCCACTAACTTAGATGAATTGTGATTGTGCTAATACTGTAGAAATATAGAATTTACAGAGCAATTAAACTGTGTATCTAGCTAAAACCAATTCCAAGTCTAATATTGAAATCTTGACTTTTCTTGAATGCACATAGTAAAATGTAAAAATAAAAGATCAATTTATGAGGATGAAAAAAGTGCTTTTTAATTTGGGGCCACACTTGGTGACACTCAGGGATTTCTCTTGGTTTCATGTGCAGAGAGCACTCCTGGAAGTACTCTGGGAACTACATGCAGTTCCAAGGATCAAACCCAGCACAGTTGCATGCAAGGCAACTTCCTAAACCCTTGTATTACCTCTCTATCCCAAAGATCAAAATTTTAACCTAAAGGAAAGTTGGAATAAAAACTGGGGGGTGGAGGGATTGCTGCACATGCTCTGCGTGAAGATGAGAGGGTCTGATCCCTGGCACTGCATCTGATCCCATGAGAACAGCTGAAAGACCCCCAGCACAAAAGTTGGAACAGATGTAAAACACTGCTGGGCATGCCTACCACCCCCTCTCCCCTAAATATAAAGAGAAAGGAATAATAATTCTCAACTTTTCCATATTTGAACAATGAGAAAGCATATTTGGAAAAGAGTTCCAAGGGTGTGGTCAAGAAACCTTTTGATAAGGAGATTAATAGAGTGTGAACCAGGCATTTCATCAGCCAACTCAGCAGGAAAACAGCCAATTTGAACCAAAGAAAAAGGAGACAAAAATCAAGGCTGGTTTGGGGACTTAGAATTTATAGTAGCAGACTTTAGAGGTATTCTTTCACAAATATGTACTACTCTTCAAGACATTCTTCAAGATAATCTTCAAGGAAGAAAGACCCATTCATGCCCAAAGATGACTCAGAGAACACTAGGGCTTTCTCCTGTTTCTAAAGTGAGCACACAGTGTCTGGGTTCCAGTAAATGAGAAAACCTCCAGCCAAAGCTATGGGAGCCAGGCCCCCCCCCAGTCCCTGCAGAGCTATTGGGAGTGGCTCCCTCACCTAAATGTTAAGGGACTGAACTATCAGGATCAGCACTCAGTCTCTCCAGTAGAGTGGGCAGAGGGCAAGAAAGGGGTTGATATCAAGGATATACAAGGTACTGGTTGAACTCCAAAGAAGAAAACATCCAACCCCATCAAAAAACGGAGCGACGACATGAATAGAAACTTTCTTAAAGAAGACATCTGAATGGCTAAAAGGCACACGAGAAAATGCTCCACATCATTAATCATCAGGGAGACGCAGATCAAAACAACAATGAGATATCATTTCACATCGCAGAGACTGGTCCACATCCAAAAGAACAAAAGCAACTGGTGCTGGTGCGGATGTAGCAAGAAAGGGACCCTCCTTCACTGCTGGTGGGAATGCCGACTGGTTCAGCCCTTTTGGAAAACAGAATGGATGATTCTCAAAAAATTAGAAATTGAGCTCCCATTTGACCCAGCAATACCACTCCTGGGAATATATCCCAGAGAGGCAAAAAGGTATAGTCGAAGTGACATCTGCACTTGTTTGTTCACTGCAGCACTCTTTACAATAACCAGAATCTGGAAAAAAACCTGAATGCCCGAGAACAGATGACTGGTTAAAGAAACTTTGGTATATCTACACAATGGAGTACTATGTAGCTGTTAGAAAAGATGAAGTCATGAAATTCACATACAAGTGGTACTACATGGAAAGTATCATGTTAAGTGAAATGAGTCAGAAAGAGAGGGATAGACATAGAAAGATTGCATTCATGTGGGGAACATAAAGTAACAAAATAGGAGACTAACACCCAAGAGTGGCCCAGGTTAGTACCAGGAATTTTGCTCCATGGCTTGGAGGCCAGCCACACACAGTAGGGGAAAAGGGAGCTCAAATAGAGAAGGGAGCACCAAATAAAGGGTGTCGGGAGGATCCTCCCAGGATGGGAGAAGCCTGCTGAAAGTAGGCTATAGACCAAACATGATTGCCACTCAATGCCTCTTTTGCAAACCACAACACCCAAAAGGAGAGAGAGAACAAAAGGGAATGCTCTGCCACAGAGGCAGGGCGGGATGGGGGAGATGAGGGGGTGGGAGGGATACTGGGACCCGTGGTGGTGGGAAATGAGCACTGGTGGAGGGATGGGTACTTGATCATTGTATAACAAACCCAAGCACAAAAATTTGTAAGTCTACAACTGTACCCTATGGTGTTTCACTAATAAAAATTTTTTACAAAATGCATAACTTTTTACGATGCTCCCTTTGTTCATCGATTTGCTTGAGCAGGCCCAGTAACGTCTCCATCGTGAGACTTGTTGTTACTGTGTTTGGCATATCGAATATGTCACGGGTAGCTTGCCAGGCTCTCTGCCATGTGGGCGAGATACTCTCGGTAGCTTGCCGGGCTCTCAGAGATGGGTGGAGGAATCCAACTCGGGTCAGCCATGTTGGCCACTTTTAAGGCAAACGCCCTACCGCTGTGCTATCGCTCCTCAAAAAAAAAAAAAAGTGAAATAAATCACTCCTGACTGCAAGTCTTACAGATCAGCATCAGTCTTGTTGTGAGCATCTGTTTTAGTGGACCGTGATGAAGATGTGAACATTTGGGATAGATGTATACAGACTGGCCCAAGGCTATTCATTCCTGGGAAGCTCTTCTTTTTTACTGAACTGTTTTAGATAAAAAATACATAATAAAATAAAACATAAATGAAGGAAAGGAGCTTATTTTCCTATAAGTCGAAAGCAGAAAAAATAAACTTGGTTATCTGAGCTTTTACTGCATCACTAGAGCTTTTTATAAAATAGGTATGCTTAAAAAAAAACTGTTCCGTTTCAAAACTTTTAAAGAAATGGGTGCCCTAAGGCAAAGCTGGGGGGAAAGAAATCCAATTCCAATGTAGAAAACAATATCAACGAAAGCTGTATAATAACCAAATATTTACTATGTTCTATGTATTAAATGGGTTTGATGTATGAATTACTGTGATGAACGCTATGGCTACAAGCAAGCCTTTCTTGCTTATGCCTCAGCTTCTTCATCTGCAAAATAGAAGATATGTCCTACATGCCTCTCTTTTAATACACAAAAGCTTCCCATGTTGTGATTTATTACAAAGTGATATTATTCTACAATCAACTGTGAGAGAGAGGAAGTGGGGGGAGAGAGAAATACTGAGAGAAAACTACGAAGTCTATTCTCTGCAGATAATTCAGGAGTGTGCTAGTCACTACTCTCTTTTTATTGCTTTAGGCAGATGAATAACAAATCAAAATTATTTGGAATATAAAAAAAATTCAGGGATTAAGTGTACCAAAAGAGATATAGCAAAAGAGAGATGGCTTTATTTCCTTTCGATTCCTTTATTTCCTTTTGATTTTCTAAGGTTTATTCCAAGTGGCCAGTGGCATCTGAGCTTGTGATGTGATCCACAGAGAACTGAATCAAGGCTGAGTTGGATTTACAGCCTTGGCAGGAGCTGTATGATTGTAGACAAGTCATCTCCTCATCTGCAAAATCTTTTTTCTATTTATCATTATTCAGGAATGTGATAACAAATTCAACACATTTCCATTTAAAATAAGACTAATGGCTAGAGAGATTATACAAGGGGTAAGACACTTATTCCACACACAGACTACTCAGGCCCAATGCCCAACATCGCATATGAATCCCTAAGCACAGAACCAGGAATAAGCCTGAGCACAGCTAGGTGGGCTCCCCCAACTCTTTCCCTCCCCCTCCCCCTCTACCTCTCTGTGTATTTACACCAGTAGTTCAAGGGAACGATGTGGATATAAAATATTGCAATTTTGGAAAGCAATTTGGTCACATATTGAATTTAAGACATTAAGACATGCAACAGAGTTAACTGGCTTTTTCACAGACATGCAACAGAGTTCACTGGTTTTTCCACAGTGAACAGCAAGTAGTGAGCAATGCTTTGGAGAACCCTGGAAAGAGGGGGGCCAGAGAGAGAGCTCAACAGGCTGAGCAAATGCTTTGCATGCAAGAGATCCAGGTTCCATCTGATTGCTCAAACACCACCCAAGAGCAAACCCTGGGGTACCAAGTTTGGAGCAGCCCATAGCACCACCAATTGTAACACAAACAGCCTCCCCACCAAGTCCTGGAAATAAAAGAAACACTGCAAATATGGACTAACTTAATAAGGTCAAATTCATCTGTGAATTCAAAATAGTCTAGATTCCTGTTCTACAGCTTCTGGTTTGAGGATCTGTGCTGGTCCACGAAAATTTCCTGGTGATTTGCCAAAAATTCCCTCCTAACCATGAATGATATAGAGGTTACAACAGCAAAAGATGCCATATTAGCTAAAAATTGTAATTTTATAACACGGGATTTGATAAAATATGATCTATATTGGCTTCTGTTTCTGTCTTAGAAAGACAGTTGGTCCATGAACAATTTCTGCTATAATCAGCAGTCTACAGAATAGATGGAAAAATACTGGTCTACAGGAATCTTTAAAATTGCTACTATGTGCATAAAATAAAATTCTGGTGATCAGTTTGGAAACATCAGCCTCCCTATGTGGAATTGATTTCTTGGGTTTTCCTCTTAAATTTCATAAGTATAAATGTGAACTCGGACAATACAGTAAGAAAATCGGAATAAAATTGATTAAAAAAAAAATAATGTAGGAAAAGAAATCTTGACCTAAGTACAATTCATGTGAAAAAGATCTAAGTTTGAGCTGAGCTGACTTCGAACTCAACATGAGTCAACAGTGTGACATGACTGCCAAAAGAGCTAATGTAATCTTAGCCACCACTAACACAACTGCAGCTTCCAGAACAAGGGGTTTACAGCTGGACTGTGTTCTCTGCATCCTATGCTGGTCCCCAAGGATAACAGGGAGCAACCAATATGGGATAGGACCTACAAAACATGTTCTGCAGACTAAAGGATCTGGAGCTCTTCCATCTGAAAAGCTAAGTCTTAGGGGAGAAAAGATATTAAATAATCTGATAAACTGTTAGTGACAGAGTTCAGACCCAAGTTGACACACACTTAGGAAGATCTAGTATTCATTTAAACAACATGGACTGTCTCCACAGTGAAGAATCAGGCAATGCAACTGTCAACTCTTGCTATACCTTAGATATGCCTAGGAATAATTTTAAATCTACCAAAGCCCCACCCCCTACCAATTAAAGTAGACTCTCTGGGAGAGGGCTTGGGCAATGGCAGCAATAAAAGCTCTCCAGGGGGTTCTAACGTGCAAAGCTTGCCAGTGACCAAGGTAAATAGAATCAGGGTGGCTCTCTCTGTAGATGGTAAAAAGGGGATTCCTTCTCAGACCCCTGTATTAAGGTACTTCCCAGATCTTTTCCTGTTAAGAACTTTTGACATTTTTAATTTGTTAACATTATCCTCTATGAGCATGAAGATTAGCTTCCTCTGCAAATATCTGAGAAAAAAATGAAGTTTCAATGGTGTAGTCGCTTAAAGAGAAAATTTAGATAGGATTATAAAAGCTAGCCCACTCTACTCATACACAGGTTTCAGGGAAAAAGAACAGTACATGCATCTTTATATGTAGACACGCTAAAATAATTTAATTCTAAAATTTGTAAATTTAAAACATACTAACATTTAATAGTTCACAGGATAATTTTTAAAATCCAGTAGAAATACTCTATTATTTGGGCTCTGCCACTGTAACTTCTCCAATGTACATGATCAAATAGCTATTAATTTTTGTACTTAAACATTTTAAACTTCCTAACAGACCTGCCTGGGGTTTTCGTAGCAAATACACAGTTCTCTATATTTCCTTCCATGTTGGTTATGCTCTAATTCTTAATCCTATTTTTTGATGACTGAAAAGGAACATTTTGGCTTATTTCCTAATCACCTTTAAAAAGATACATCCATTAAGTTTTTAAAAAGTCTTCTGGTTTTACAGAGCTGGGATATGCTTCTAAATTTCAGAGGACCCCTCTAAGTTTTCCACTTAGATATAAGCCACCCTCTAAACTTTAAAACTTTCACTTTAGGTTTCAGTAAATCATCAACCATTTCCTTTAACTTTTGCCATCTGTCAATGCAAAAAGCTTGTAATGAATCTACAGCTTCTTCTAGGCTACTTGACGTCTCTCTCATTAATCTTTGTCATGTGATTCATAAATAATGAGTGAGATATTAAAGATCATCATCTGTTTACAGAAAACCATCACTGACAGAGCCTGAAATAACACCGTGGCTTTGACTAGTACTCAGGCTGACTGAGCATTTCACGAGTCCTGATGTGGGAACCGAAGCACACACTTAACCTTTTATCAAGAGCTGGTTGTCCAGCTGGTTTTATGTTTTAAGTAAAACTGCCCTTTCATTATCAAAACACTGAAAAGAATTACGACCTTCCAGTGAGCTCAGTAGCTGCTGGACAGACAGTTTGCTCCACAGCCAACAGTCACCTTTCCATTTTTCAAGCACATACCTCTCACAGTATTCAGTGCAGCAGTCTACAGAGCTGGTTCTAACACCGGCACGCTGTGACAACAAAATTCATGATGATTTTGCTTTTTCAGCCTGCCCCTTTCTTATTTTCTCTTTATTTTTTTTTCTTTAAATCCTTTCCTCTCCCTCCGTTCTCCAAAGAAAACCAAACCAACAAGACTTCCACAAAACCTAACCCAGACTTGTGAATATAATGCTTTCAGTGAAAGCAGACCAGCTTTAGAGGAGAACAGCTTTCAAGAGAAGCAGGAAGCTGATCTGAGCAGCAGAGATCAGGGATGGGGCGGAGCAGAAAGGAACAGAGCTTGGGGGAGTGAAGCAGACCTTCCTAGCGACCTCTAGTTACTTATTGACAGTTTCATCTTCTAACACATATTTCTGAACAGGGCAAGCATTCATCCTGCCATACCGTTTCTTTCTTTTGCAAATCTCTGTCAATCTGGTCAACTATTACACAGGGGAAAGTGAAGCCTTACAGCCTCGCCAGAGCCCAGTTGCAGGGAAATGATGTAAGCTCCCCACCTCCCACCAGCCCCTGCTCTGCCAATCCACCTCTACACTGAACTATAACATCCCTCCCTCCCCCAGGGCCACAGCTCTGGGGCCTCCAGGCCACAGACTGCCAACTGTGTCCTACTGTGTGGCAGAAAAGTATTTACTAGGGGATCAAGAGTAATTTTGTTTAGAGAAGTCTTCAGTGAAAAAGCAAATTCCTCTCTATTTAGAAAATAATGCTGAGTCCACAAAAACTAGTCAATCCCTAGGAGAAATAACATTAAATAGGATTGAGGTAAGGAATGCAATTTAGCAAAAGGTAGCAGGTGTGACTTAGGGAAAGGTGTAAGAATGGGAATTAGGAGACAACTTCTACTATTCCAACACCACTTCTGTGACCTTGGATGATTGTATTAATTTCTCTGGATTTATTTTCTGTAAAAGAGTTAATGTAAGTTTTATCTGAGATTTCCACTGTTGTAATTTTAACTAATGTACTGATACCCAAAAGAAATTAGAGAGGAATAGAAAGTAATCTGAACCTAGACCAACGATGTTTCTTGTTTATTCAAAATTAGAAGTGATTTCTTACATTAAACCATTAAACTAACATATCTTTGCCAAAGTACTCTTTTGTGAGGAAGATAAACAAAAGATATACAAGTATGTGTGTCTGTGTGAGAGACAGAGAGAGAAAGTAAGAGAGAGAGAGAGAGAGAAAGAGAGAGAAAGAGGGAGAAGGGGAGAGAGAGAGAGAATAGTTTATAGGCATTCAGTGTTAACAGTAATCATGGAGAATTTATTAAAAATTAGGACGATAAAGATTCATGCTAATAAAGAATGACTTATATACAGATGCACAAGAGCAATTAAGACTTATGATAGTTACCACAGACAATGTAAGCTACCTAGATCAGCAGAATTCTAAGTTTAAAAGACACATGTATTTGCACACACAATTACTTATGAGGGAAAAAATTATGTTTTCCTGGGACCACAGTGATCGTACAGCAGGAGGGTGCTGGCTTTGCCTGAGGTCAAGATGGGTTAGATCCCGAAGCTGGAGCAATAGCACAGCGGGTAGGGCATTTACCTTGCACGCGGCTGACCCAGGTTCAATTCCCAGAACCCCATATGGTCCCCTGATCACCGCCAGGAGTGATTCCTGAGTGCAGAGCCAGGACTAACCCCTGTGCATCACTGGGTGTTACCCAAAAAAAGAAAAAAAAAAGATGGGTTAGATCCTGGCACCCTATATGGTATCCCTGAGCATTGCCAGGAGTGATCCCTGAGCCCTGAGTGCAGAGTCAGGAGTAAGCCCTGAGTACTATCAATGGCCAAAAAAGAAAACAAACAAAAAAATTATCTTTCCCTCAATTAAGAGCCCATAATAAATATTATATATTAGGACATAAGCACAGGAGAATTCATTAAAGGTAGAAAAATTCATGGAAGTACATGAAAGTCCCCAAAGAACTACAGACACTATATCAATTTCCAGATTAATTTTTTCTAAACTGACATTCCAAAAATTGAATTCCCTGAGATTCCCCAGGAAGCAAAGCTCATCATTCCCACCGTCCCTCTTTTCCAATTTCCATGTCCCAATTTATAAAAAATTACAATTTACACAGCTCACCTATCACAAATATTGTAGACCTATTGTTTTGGGTTTTGTTTTTTGAGGTTTTTTGGGGGGGAGGGGGGCAGAGGGCAAAAACTGAGAGGAAACCTGGGCCGAATACAAGAGGCCCATTAGAAATATTGACGGTGAAAAAGTATATGGCCCGAATAATGCTTTTCACTTTTTGGCAATTCATGTGGCTTTGCCAATTCTTTACCTGAAATAAAATTGGAGGGTCTAACATAGCTGTCAGCTGATAGTCAATGATAACTTCAAATGATGGTTCCCTGTGCATTTCAATGTAACTCAGAAGAAATTCAAAGAATTGAGTGACCCTGTTAATATTAATATTTTCATCCTCTGCAACTTAGCTATTTAATTTTTTTCCTATTTTATTTATTTATTTATTTATTTTTATTAGTGAAACACCATGAGGTACAGTTGTAGACTTACAAATTTTTGTGCATGGGTCTCAGTTATACAATGATCAAGTACCCATCCCTTCACCAGTGCCCATTTTCCACCACCACAGGTCCCTGTATCCTTCCCACCCCCCAACTTAGCTATTTTAACAAAATTTTAGTTTACATATTTAAAAATATATAAGCTACTTCTACAAATAATAATATTCATGAATATATGAACTACTTTAAAGAAAGGCACCAATAAATTGAAACAAAAATTTCCAATAAAATTTAATTATTTCTCCAATGTATTTGTCAAAGTGTATAACTCATGTTATTTCTAATCAATAGAAATCATTGTAATAACTTTTAAAAATAAGAATTTTAAGCTTAGGGAAATCAAAATTTGCAAAAGAATATTAAAATAAAACAAAAAAATGGGGGATTATTGGGTCATACCTGGTGGTGCTCAGATATTACTACTCCTGGCTCTATGATCACTCCTGGCAATGCTCAGGGACCATATGTGATGCTGAGAATGGAACTGAATTCAGCCACAGATAAGGCACACCTCCATATGATCTCTCCAACCTCCATAACAACCTGAGGAAAGGGGCAGGCCAAGTCCCTGCCCTATCAAGAGGCCCAGTACCTCCCACCCCTACACACACACCTGACATTCTCCAACATACAAACAGCCCAGCTCCACAATTAATTCTGAAGAACTGCCAACTGCTGAATCTTCAGTTTCACTGCTCTTGGATACCTCCAAATTTCACTGCACTGAAAGCTCAGTAGTAGCACAGCAAATCAGAAGGGGAAGTTGCATAAAAGCTCACTAAGCTCAATGAGCAAAAACAATTAAATAAAAAAAAGTCAACAGAAAGCTCAGTAAATACTCAGACAATATCTTTAGTAACACCACTGTAAGATATATGTTGTAATAAGCAATAAAAGTAAATTATTTTCTGCATGCTAAGGGGGCAGGCTTGGAGGGTGGGTGGGAAACTAGGGACAATGGTGGTGGGAAGGTCAGACTCGTGGTGGGATTGGTGTTAGAACTCTACCTGGAACAACTGTATCATGAACAACTTTGTAAGTCATGGTGCTTTAATAAATGAAAAAAAAGATAGTGTTTAAAAGAATACTGCCATGTTTTATATAGGTACTCGATTAAAATGAATATATTTAAAATGGATACAACAATTTTATTAAGAAATACCAATGTATAAGATCAGTAACAATTATATCACTGACAACTGACTTAATCTTAGATAAAAGGTTTTAATGTCAATTAGGGTAGGGCAATAGCACAGCGGGTAGAGCATTTGTCTTGCACACCTCCAACCCGGGTTCGATTCCTCCACCCCTCTCGGAGAGCCCAGCAAGCTTCCGACAGTATCTCGCCTGCATGGCAAAGGCTGGCAAGCTACCCGTGACGTATTCAATATGCCAAAAACTGTAACAAGTAGTCTCACAATTTGATGTGAGACGCTACTGGTGCCCACTCGAGCAAATTGACGAACAAGAAGAGGACAGTGCTACAGTGGTAATGTCAATTAAGAAATATATGATGTATTCCAAAGTTTTCAAAATTGTTTCAATGGGGAAAAGTTGTCCAAAGGCCTCTATATTAGTTTGCCTTCTTCCCAAAGTATTAATACTCTTATGAAGTGACACTAGACATAAAGAACCTCAAGAAAACAATTTAAACAACTAAGTTTTCCAGTTATCTATGGTTGTATTCTTTTTACACCAACAAAAGTTTTGTGTCCTTTTTTAAATTAGTATTAATAGAAATCTTCCACAAATGGAAAATTCCATTTTCACAGGCTATACCAACATGATTTAATCTTTTATTAGTGGTTCACCGATAGTTATTACTAACACCAAAACCCATTTAGATTTCAAATGATGTTCCCAAAACTTATAATTGCATTTCCACTAGCAAGCTGGGGGATATGGGTTCAAATTTCTGACCTGACCGATCATAAGCTGCAAGCCCCTGGCCTCAGTAGTGAAATCCCCTTAGCTCCAACTTTCTTCTCTATAGAATAAAGATAATCATACAGTCTTAACTCTACTATAAAACTCAGATGAATTCACAGATTAGTACTTTTGGTGCCACACCCAGCAGTGCTCAGCGCTTATTCCTGGCTCTGTGCTAATCATTCTTAATGAGGCTCAGGGGACCATACAGGGTACCAGGGATCAAACCCAGGTCAACTGTGTGCAAGACAAGTGCCTTACCTGCTGTACTAACTCTTCAGCCCAAATTCATAGAAGTGAATATGATTCCACTAGAAAACTTTAAGGGTTCTAAGAATTTTAACACTTTTGGTTAGACTCTTCCAATTACTTCTCATTACTGAGCACCGAAGTGAAGCTTCTCTCTATTCCAATCGCTCTAAGTTATGGAAATCAGTCAAAAATATTAACTAATCTTTTAAATTTTTGTTACAATAACATAAGGAAGGGAATCAATGTATTTTACAATATACATCATGTTTGAGATTTTTTCAGAGTTCTAGATCATGTACAAAGATGTAACTCCATAAAACATTCCAGAATATTCAATCTCCCTCAATACAAGGAAAGATTATTAGAAAGAAGAGGTAAAAACTTTTTCATTTGTGATACTCACACATTTTTATATCAGACTTATTCCCCTTCTAACTACAACATACAGGTATATATTGCTTTAATTATTTGTTCATGGCATTTGGAAGTTTAAAACTTCTGACCCTTTATTAAACTCTCCTATTATTTCTGAGAGTCTCCAAAGTATTTAAGAGACCTGCTCAACACCACACAGGCAGGCCATAAAGGTCATCCATCCAGCAGGTGGATGGTCCAGCCAAGTTACCTACTACATAAATTTGCCTCACTGTAACTGCTGATCCAGCCAGCCACAACTGCAGCAAGAAGCTGTGGCAGCAACATTCCTGCTCTGTTCTGGGTCTCCTGCAGGGCACATCACGTTTTTAAGATAGGAATTCTGGAATCACAGAGATCTGGGTTTTAATCTAGAACATGACCTATTGGCCAAGTGTTTTTTTAAATTTTTCTAAACCTCAATTCCTTATATATTAAGTAAAACAACAGTGCCTATCATGTTTTGGGGGACTGAAAGAAATAGGACTCTTGGAGGGGATATGTAAAACATATCCCTTGCATGTATGAGACCTTAAGTTCCAACTCCACAATGAAATAAGAAAAAACAAACAAAATACAAAGAGTATTCACGGAGTGCAGAGCCAGGAGCAAGCACCAAGCACTGCCAGGAGTGAGCCTAAAACTAAAACAAAACAACTGTGAGTGTCCTCACACCACAGCAGTTGAACTTTCCACGTTGTCACTAGTACTTTTGAGCTCTTAAGCGATTATTATGAGCTATGTGCTAATCAACCTCATTTTCCCAATAGACCCAAGGCCAGGCAGACACTTCTGTCTTTCCAGTCTTAAGGATGTACAAAGACTTATGAAAGAGAAAATAAAGCAGTCTGTCTACCCTTGCAGAGTCAAGAATTGAAAGACTACACAGTCTGACTACGGGGCTAATACTTTCAACTAAGGTGAACTGCTTCTCTGTGAACTTACATATTAAAAGCACTATCTTTATTCTCACCATTAACTCACTGTCATCAATAACATCATCTTCACCAGCCTTCTCAATATTTAGTCTAGGGGGCCATCAGGTATATAAACCACCCAAGAGGGTGAAACATAAAGAACTGAAAATTTGATAGTGAAAAATGAAGGTCTTCATGGAAGACGGGAAGGCAGTAACGACTTGAAGAAAATAATGTGCAAAAGCATGGAGCAGTTAAACAGAGATCTGAAATTGAGAACGTGAAAAATATCATCTACTTTGGGTGGGAGGAGAAGCAAAATAGACTCAAGAATCAAATATATTTTATTCTTAATTCAGTATCTAAAGGAATACTTAAATGTGAAGATATTTTTGTTGGTCATATAACTTGGCATCTACCTAAGAACTGTTACCTGATCCTGGGGTGTGAACATTTCAATCACCTCTCATAGATGATCTGATACAGGCATAATAAAAAGCACTTGTCTCTGAAAGGAGCAGAGCCCAGAAAAAAGTTCCTCTTCACTGTGAACTATAGTCCATTCCTTTGTCAAGTTGTTCTGTTTGTTTGCTGCAGTACTGGGATGAAACCAGGGCCTCGCACATACAAGGTAAGCACTCTTAAACCAATTAGCTGCATCCCAGGCCTCCTTTGGCACATCTTAAATCATGATTGTGCAGTATTTTTTAATTCTTTTGAATAATTGTGTTTTAAAGCTTTAAATCTATTGGATTTTTCTCTATGGCTTCTATATAAATATGAAAATGTTTCTTCCCCTTTGAGAGATTATTGATGATCACAGGCAACCATTTCCCTCAGGTAAAAAATTAGGCCGCTTCCTATTTTCTTATAAACACTCTGCATATACTTCCATAGGAGCACCAGGTATCTTAATTTATGATTACAGGTCTGAGTTTGTACTTAACTCACAACCTCCCATAGAAAAGTATTTATGTGTTATTTATCTTTACAACTCCAATACCTAATACATGCTGGGAGCTCTCAATACATGTTCAAAGAGGATTGGCTGAAAGTTTTCAAATTCATCTTTCTAATCCTTCAAGGTTTACTTTGTCGCTGAGCTTACTCTACAAGTTTGTCTCTTTACATAGTGATGATTTTAGATCTTTAAAGTCATTAGGTTTAGTGACTGAGTGATTAGTTCTCTAGGAACTGGTTGGTAAAACAGAAAGGAAATGCCACTGGGTTGGTTGTTCTGCATCTACATTGTTGAAAGTATTCTCAGTATTCAAAGATATCTTTTTTGTATCATGTTCACTTAAAATTTATTGACGTGTTCAAAAGACTTAAGTCACCCCATAATATCCACCAAGTGCCTAGCACAAAGTTAAAGTGAGATAAACACATTTATTTTACTTGATTAATTGATGGCAGCTATTAGAAGAGCCAGAAGCCAAATGCAGACAATCTTTGAACTACTAAGTATAATATGAGACAATATAACACAATACTTAAACTCTTTTGGTAACTTTTCTTGAAAATGTAGTGCTAAGAGAACTTTTTACTTGCGCGGGGGGGGGGGGAGGGGGGAGGAGATACTTTACCATATACTTTAACAGAAACTGTTGGCTTTGAAGTGTACATGAGGAAGATTCAAAGTCAATAATAATTCAACATTCCTGAAATTTCCCAAATCAGCTTACTATTTGGATAAATCTAAATCTGTTTGAAGAAGTCACTTGGGTAGTCAAAAAAATCGCACATGCCCCCTTTATTAATAAAATATGCGATTGTGTGCACTGATAAACACAGCAAAATACACTTTGAAAACAAATTGCATGCAAAATCAACTTTTAATGTTTTAAATTTCCCTACAAGATCTTTGAATTATTGGACTTTTAAGAAAAATTAAGATTGACTACTGTGGCTAATATACCCCCCACATCCAAAAACCAACTTAAAAATCGGCAATCTCAAATAACCCAACTATTTTTAACCACACACAATATATATATATATATATATATACACACACACACATATATATACATATATATATTTTTTAAGACAAAACAATAGGGAGAAAAAATAAACAGGAATTGAACAGGTTACAGTTTGTAGAATGGACAAGACTTACACATTTCTACAAACATCTAAGTCAAACTAACCTGGATATTTCTTAATGGGGTAGATATCTATAATCTAAAACCCCGGCCACAGCTACCTATAAAATTAAATTGTATAAACACTATCCAAAATACAAAATAACATTTCAGATACCTACCACAATGTTTACAAAAGCTAAATAGCATACATGAGAAGTGAGATTCTACTCACTGTGTTTTCCTAGTGCCTTTATGAAAAGATCTCAATTACTTATATTAAAATACTCTTCCTCAAGTAAGTATTTTTAACAGTATTAAGATATAGTTATTAAGTAAAGGGTTTGTTTCATACATAAAGTGCATTATTACTAACTGGTCTAACATTGAATTTTGTAGTTCCTTACAAAATAATTAAATCATATAGACAGAAATCTATTCGTTCAAATTAGATACTATATACTATTTATGTCTTCTTTTAATTTGGCCACTTTCCCAAATAAAAGATTTCTACAACACTAACATTTCTTTAGCTCTAAGAATTTCGTAGTTGAAAGCTAAAACCTGTAAATGTTATAGTAATCCGTTTCTTGCTACACACACATCTGAAGTGGGCCTCTATTTCACTAAAAATTTTACTGATAGAAATTTAGCCAATGTCTTTTCAATATATTTTCACTTCAGAGAAAACCATTAAAGTTTATTTTATTTCTACTCTACAGAGAAAAAGACACTAAAATCTATAGAAGTTAAACATCTAGTCTACTCATTAAATTGAAAACTCCAGATTTGAATTAGCTTAGCTTTCCATACTTGCAATCAAGTAATTGTTAACATGTACTGGGAAATGTAAAGATATATTTTCTTATCAAAGCAGTATAATTATAAAAATTTGGTAATT